>NC_138291.1:917500-967500 GCF_965601325.2 Salmo salar
TTACATTTACATTTTAGTCATTTAGCAGACGCTCTTATCCAGAGCAACTTACAGTAGTGAATGCATACATTTTATACATTTCATTTCATGCATTTTTGTACTGGCCCCCCGTGGGAATCGAACCCACAACCCTGGCGTTGCACACACCATGCTCTACCAACTAAGCCACAGGGACGGCCTGTGGCTATAAATGCTGAATTCTTTTCATTCGACATGGTGGAATGAATGAAACCAAGATTGAACTCTTTGTCCTGAATGCCAAACGTCACATCTGGAGGAAACCTGGCACCATCCCTACGGTGAAGCATGGTGGTGGTAGCATCATGCTGTGGGGATGTTTTTCAGCGGCAGGGACTGGGAGACTAGTCAGGATCGAGGCAAAGATGAACGGATCAAAGAACAGAGAGATCCTTGATGGAAACCTGCTCCAGAGCGCTCAGGACCTCAGACTGGGACGAAGGTTCGACGGTTCACCTTCCAACAGTGCCTTTGGGACAAGTCTCTGAATGTCCTTGAGTGGCCCAGCCAGAGTCTGAACTTGAACCCCAATCGAACATCTCTGGAGAGACTTGAAAGTAGCTGTGCAGCGACACTCCCCATCCAACCTGACAGAGCTTGAGAGGATCTGCAGAGAAGAATGGGAGAAACTCCCCAAATACAGGTGTGCCAAGCTTGTAGCGTCATACCCAAGAAGACGAGGCTGTAATCGCTGCCAAAGGTGCTAATAACCTACTTTCATTATGTATTGTGATGTCATTATGGGGTATTGTGATGTCATTATGGGGTATTGTGATGTCATTATGGGGTATTGTGATGTCATTATGGGGTATTGTGATGTCATTATGGGGTATTGTGTGTAGATTGATGAGGATTTTTCTTTCTTTTAATCCATTTTAGAATAAGGCTGTAACGTAACAAAATCTGGATAAAGTCAAGGGGTTTAAATACTTTCTGAATGCACTGTATGTTGTAATATATTGTAACGATAGTGACCTTGCTATATACAGTACCAGTCAAAGGTTGGGACACACCTACTCAGTCAAGGGTTTTTCTCATTTTTACTATTTTCTACATTGTAGAATAATAGTAAATATGTTAAAACTATGAAATAACACATATGGAATCAAGTAGTAACCAATAAAGTGTTTTATTATATAATTTTGATTCTTCCAAATAGCCACCCTTTGCCTTAATGACAGCTTTGCACACTCTTGGCATTCTCTCAACCAGTTTCATGAGGTAGTCACCTGGAATGCATTTCAATTAACAGGTGTGCCTTGTTAAAAGTGAATTTGTGGAATTGCTTTCCTTCTTAATGTGTTTGAGCCAATCAGTTGTGTTGTGACAAGGTAGGGGTGGTATACAGAAGATAGCCCTATTTGGTAAAATACCATATTATGGCAAGAACAGGTTAAATAAGGCAGTCCATCATTTACTTTAAGACATGAAGGTCAGTCAATACTTTGACAGTTTCTTCAAGTGCAGTCACAAAAACTAACAAGAGCTGTGATGAAACTGGCTCTCATGAGGACCGCCACAGGAAAGGAAGACCCAGAGTTACCTCTGCTGCAGAGGATAAGTTCATTCGAGTTACCAGCCTCAGAAATTGCAGCCCAAATAGATGCTTCACAGAGTTCAAGTAACAGACACATCTCAACATCAACTGTTCAGAGGAGGCTGTGTGAATCAGGCCTTCATGGTCGAATTGCTGCAAAGAAACCACTACTAAAGGACACCAATAAGAAGAAGAGACTTGCTTGGGCCAAGAAACACGAGAAATGGACATTAGACCGGTGGAAATCTGTCCATTGGTCAGATGAGTCCAAATTTCAGATTTTTGGTTCCAACAGCCATATCTTTGTGAGACACAGTAAGTGAACGGATGATCTCGTCATGTGTGGTTCCCACCGTGAAGCATGGAGGAGGAGGTGTGATGTTGCTTTGCTGGTGACACACTTAACCAGCATGGCTACCACAGCATTCTGCAGCGATACGCCATCTGGTTTGTGCTTAGTGGGACAATCATTTGTTTTTCAAAAGGACTATGACCCAACACACCTCCAGGCTGTGTAAGGGCTATTTGACCAAGAAGGAGAGTGATGAAGTGCTGCATCAGATGACCTGGCCTCCACAATCACCTGACCTCAACCCAATAGAGATGGTTTGGGATGAGTTGGACCGCAGAGCGAAGGAAAAGCAGACAACAAGTGCTCAGCATATGTGGGAACTCCTTCAAGACTGTTGGAAAAACATTCCATGTGAAGCTGGTTGAGAGAACGCCAAGAGTGTGCAAAGGTGTCATCAAGGCAAAGGGTGGCTACTTTGAAGAATCTCAAATATAAAATATATTTTGATTGGTTTAAACCTTATTTGGTTACTACACGATTCATGTGTTATTTCATAGTTTTGATGTCTCCACTATACAATGTAGAAAATAGTACAAATAAAGAAAAACCCTTGAATGAGTAGGTGAGTCAACTTTTGACTGGTATATGTTGTAATATATTGTAACTATAGTAACCTTTCTATATATGTTGTAATATATTGTAACTATAGTAACCTTTCTATATATGTTGTAATATATTGTAACTATAGTAACCTTTCTATATATGTTGTAATAAATTGTAACTATAGTGACCTTTCTATATATGTTGTAATAAATTGTAACTATAGTAACCTTTCTATATATGTTGTAATATATTGTAACTATAGTAACCTTTCTATATATGTTGTAATATATTGTAACTATAGTAACCTTTCTATATATGTTGTAATAAATTGTAACTATAGTGACCTTTCTATATATGTTGTAATAAATTGTAACTATAGTAACCTTTCTATATATGTTGTAATATATTAACTATAGTAACCTTTCTATATATGTTGTAATAAATTGTAACTATAGTGACCTTTCTATATATGTTGTAATATATTGTAACTATAGTAACCTTTCTATATATGTTGTAATATATTGTAACCTTTCTATATATGTTGTAGTATATTGTAACTATAGTAACCTTTCTATATATGTTGTAATATATTGTAACTATAGTTACCTTTCTATATATGTTGTAATATATTGTAACTATAGTAACCTTTCTATATATGTTGTAATATATTGTAACTATAGTAACCTTTCTATATATGTTGTAATAAATTGTAACTATAGTGACCTTTCTATATATGTTGTAATAAATTGTAACTATAGTAACCTTTCTATATATGTTGTAATATATTGTAACTATAGTAACCTTTCTATATATGTTGTAATATATTGTAACTATAGTAACCTTTCTATATATGTTGTAATATATTGTAACTATAGTAACCTTTCTATATATGTTGTAATAAATTGTAACTATAGTAACCTTTCTATATATGTTGTAATAAATTGTAACTATAGTAACCTTTCTATATATGTTGTAATATATTGTAACTATAGTAACCTTTCTATATATGTTGTAATAAATTGTAACTATAGTAACCTTTCTATATATGTTGTAATATATTGTAACTATAGTTACCTTTCTATATATGTTGTAATAAATTGTAACTATAGTAACCTTTCTATATATGTTGTAATATATTAACTATAGTAACCTTTCTATATATGTTGTAATAAATTGTAACTATAGTGACCTTTCTATATATGTTGTAATATATTGTAACTATAGTAACCTTTCTATATATGTTGTAATATATTGTAACCTTTCTATATATGTTGTAGTATATTGTAACTATAGTAACCTTTCTATATATGTTGTAATATATTGTAACTATAGTAACCTTTCTATATATGTTGTAATATATTGTCACTATAGTAACCTTTCTATATATGTTGTAATATATTGTAACTATAGTAACCTTTCTATATATGTTGTAATAAATTGTAACTATAGTAACCTTTCTATATATGTTGTAATATATTGTAACTATCGTAACCTTTCTATATATGTTGTAATAAATTGTAACTATAGTGACCTTTCTATATATGTTGTAATATATTGTAACTATAGTAACCTTTCTATATATGTTGTAATAAATTGTAACTATAGTAACCTTTCTATATATGTTGTAATAAATTGTAACTATAGTAACCTTTCTATATATGTTGTAATAAATTGTAACTATAGTGACCTTTCTATATATGTTGTAATAAATTGTAACTATAGTGACCTTTCTATATATGTTGTAATATATTGTAACTATAGTGACCTTTCTATATATGTTGTAGTAAATTGTAACTATAGTGACCTTTCTATATATGTTGTAATAAATTGTCACTATAGTAACCTTTCTATATATGTTGTAATAAATTGTAACTATAGTAACCTTGCTCACCAGAACGTTCATGATCTGCAGCTCGTTAGGACGAAGTCCACCTTCTTCTGATTGGTCAACGAGGCCAGGACGGCGTTGTGACCCCGACTAGGTCAGCTTGGCCTTGTCGTACGAGTCCTTTGCTGTGATGAACTTCAGACACGAGTTACCCACCAGGTGCCAACTCTCACCACAAATAGTCTCTGGACGGAGAAAGATACATTTTGCTATATTATAAAGAGAGATAGATGTCTATAGAAACAAATGTTCTCTGCAAGAAGAACAGACAGGACCGTTGAACGGATACCTTGGGGATTTTGTCAATGAGGCCCTTTATTTCCCCAGAGTCAGATGAACTCGTGGATACCATGTTTATGTCTCAGTGTCCACTATGAAGGAAGTTACAAGTAGTTTTGCGAGCCAATGCTAACTAGCGTTAGCGCAATGACTGGAAGTCTATGGGTATCTACTAGCATGACTATGGGAAATAGATTAAGGTCCTCATAGCCAACATCCCCAAAGTATCCCTTTAAAACATCTAACACCAACTTATCAGGGCAACATGCAAATCTGTAGGAAAAAATTGTGATCAGTCCTTTCCTATGGTACAGTACCTTCAGAAAGTATTCATACCCCTTAACTTATTCCACATTTTGTTGTTACAGATTGAATTCAAAATGGATTAACTAAATACAAAAGCTCACCTTTCTATATATGTTGTAATATATTGTAACTATAGTAACCTTTCTATATATGTTGTAATATATTGTAACTATAGTAACCTTTCTATATATGTTGTAATATATTGTAACTATAGTAACCTTTCTATATATGTTGTAATATATTGTAACTATAGTAACCTTTCTATATATGTTGTAATATATTGTAACTATAGTAACCTTTCTATATATGTTGTAATATATTGTAACTATAGTGACCTTTCTATATATGTTGTAATAAATTGTAACTATATTACTCTTTCTTACCAGGTAGAGAGATGCACTTCTGGTTTCTTACCAGGTAGAGAGATGCACTTCTGGTTTCTTACCAGATAGAGAGATAGACTTCTGGTTTCTTACCAGATAGAGCGATACACTTCTGGTTTCTGGGTTCTTACCAGGTAGAGAGATGCAGTTCTGGTTTCTGGTTTCTTACCAGGTAGAGAGATGCAGTTCTGGTTTCTTACCAGGTAGAGAGATAGACTTCTGGTTTCTTACCAGATAGAGAGATAGACTTCTGGTTTCTGGGTTCTTACCACGATAGAGAGATGCAGTTCTGGTTTCTGGTTTCTTACCAGATAGAGCGATACACTTCTGGTTTCTGGGTTCTTACCACGTAGAGAGATGCAGTTCTGGTTTCTGGTTTCTTACCAGATAGAGAGATGCACTTCTGGTTTCTTACCAGGTAGAGAGATACACTTCTGGTTTCTTACCAGATAGAGAGATGCACTTCTGGTTTCTTACCAGATAGAGAGATGCACTTCTGGTTTCTTACCAGATAGAGAGATACACTTCTGGTTTCTGGGCTCTTACCAGTTGCTTTCTAGGTTACCAGGTAAGCATATACACCTCTGTTTTTTTGGGGTTCTCACCTGGTAGAGCGATGCACTCCTGGTTCCGAGGTTCCCACTGGCAGTTCTGGTCCACCCCACAGCTCTTACAGCTGGTCTTCTTGTTGCAGACATATGATGGGTTGTCTTTAGGACAGACATCATACTCCATGATGGCCCCCTGGGGTAGGAAGACATGTCCTACATATTAACATAAACTAGTATTTCCTGCTTACTCCCTCCTGATTCCAGGAGTCTTCCCATTTCTGAAAACCCTGGGTATTTTACTGGAATTCTGCAGCGAAGAGACAGTGTGTAAAGTCCATGTAATCTACTATAACGTTATGATAATGAGCGCAGCCCATTGGCCGTTCTTACCGTGACGGCTGTACAGTTTGAGGTCACGGAGAGACACTGAACAGCACACCACTGGCAGCCGTTGGTATTGGATGTGCAGCTGTAGCAGTCCGTGTACTGGTCACAACGATCGTTGTCAACATCTACAATACAACCACAGAGGAATATTTAGTACATTTTTACATTTTAGTCATTTAGCAGACGCTCTTATCCAGAGCGACTTACAGTAGTGAATGCATACATTTCATGCATTTATTTATTTTGTACTGGCTCCCCCCGTGGGAATCGAACCCACAACCCTGGCGTTGCAAACACCATGCTGGCGTTGCAAACACCATGCTCTACAAACTGAGCCACAGGTAAGGCCATTACTTCACTATACTGTACTGCACTCTACTACACTATACTGTACTACACTGTACAATACTCCACCATACTCTACAACACTCTACAGTACAAGACAGTAGTAGTATAGTTACAGTACACGTATAATATCTGTACAGTAATACTATAGTATTAGTATGCGTACAGTATTCATACAGTATTAGTATAGTATTGGTATTCATGCATAATTCGTACTGTATTAGTAAAGTATTAATACATGATTCTTACAGTATTAGTATAGTATTAATACATGATTCGTACAGTATTAGTAAAGTATTAGTATTCATACATGATTCGTACAGTATTAGTATACATAGATGATTAGTATAGTATTCATACATGATTCGTACAGTATTAGTAAAATATTAGTATACATACATGATTCGTACAGTATTCGTACAGTATTAGTATTCATACATGATTCGTACAGTATTAGTACAGTACTAGTATAGTAGTAGTACTGGCTGTACAGCTGTACTGGTCACAACGATCGTTGTCAACATCCACAATAGAAGTTCTCCAGTCAATTTTTTACTTTTACTGTTGAAACGCGATATCCCAAGTATAAATACAGTAAAGTACACACAAAGGGTAAAAAAATATGTTTTGTGCAATGTTGTGATTTTTAGACAACTAAAAAGGAGCAGGGCATTCAAGTTGTTGGTCTGATGGAAACTCGAGATCTCAGCCTCCATCTTGCTTAAAGGAACTGTAACGACTGTCTTCAGAAATGAACCAAGGCGCAGCAGGTATGTGAATACTCATATTTAATTACCCAAAAATAAGGAGTAAAGCATCCACTTAACAATACAAAAAAGGTGACAACAGCTACAGTTCTACAGGCTAGAAACGTAGTGCAAAAACAACCACCCACAAACCCCAGTGACAAACAACTCCTACATATATGACTCCCAATCAGGAACAACGATCCCCAGCTGTTCCTGATCAGGAGTCACAAGACACACAGAACATTCAAACACACACACAAGACTGCCACGTCCTGACCCCCAAACTACTACAACAGCTCCATCTGCTGGTCAGGACGTGACAGGAACCTCTTGCATCTAGGGGTTCCGCTAGCAGAACGCCTCGCCAATATCCAATGGCAGACTGTGGCGTGAAATACAAAACCCTTAAAAATGCTAAAACTTCAATTTCTCAAACATATGACTATTTTACACCATTTGATAGACAAGACTCTCGTTAATCCAACCACATTGTCCGATTTCAAAAAGGCTTTACAGCGAAAGCAAAACATTAGATTATGTCAGGAGAGTACCCTCCCAAAAATAATCACACAGCCATTTTCAAAGCAAGCATATATGTCACAAAAAACAAAACCACAGCTAAATACAGCACTAACCTTTGATGATCTTCATCAGATGACACTCCTAGGACATTATGTTATACAATACATGCATGTTTTGTTCAATCAAGTTCATATTTATATCAAAAACCAGCTTTTTACATTAGCATGTGATGTTCAGAACTAGCATACCCACCGAAAACTTCCGGTGATTTACTAAATTACTCAGCATAAACGTTCTCAAAATACATAACAATCATTTTAAGAATTATAGATACAGAACTCCTTTATGCAACCGATATGTCAGATTTTAAAATAGCTTTTCGGCAAAAGCACATTTTGCAATATTCTGAGCACATAGCTCGGCCATCACGGCTAGCTATTCAGACACTCGCCAACGTCGAGGCTCAGTAAACTCAGAATTACCATTAGAAAAATTGGATTACCTTTGCTGTTCTTCGTCAGAATGCACTCCCAGGACTTCTACTTCAACAGCAAATGTTGTTTTGGTTCCAAATAATCCATAGTTATATTCAAATAACTCAGTTTTGTTCGTGCGTTCAGGTCACTATCCAAACGGTAACGCGCGGGCGCATTTCGTTACAAAAAATGTCTAAATATTCCATTACCGTACTTAGAAGCATGTCAAACGCTGTTTAAAATCAATTTTTATGCTATTTTTCTCATAAAATAGCGACAATATTCCAACCGGGCAACGTTGTATTCATTTAAAGGGTGAAAGAAAAAAATGGCCAACTCTCGTGAAAGCGCATTTCTGTCTCTGAGCCACTAGGCTGACCACTCACAAACTCTGCTGCTGTTCTTTGCCCAGAGACAGCAGACACCCCATTCCACTTTCTGGCGCCTTCTGAGAGCCAATGGAAGCCTTAGAAAATGTCACGTTACAGCACAGATGCTGTATTTTCGATAGAGATGCAACAGAAGTACAACAAATTGTCAGACAGGGCACTTCCTGTATGGAATCTTCTCAGGTTTTTGCCTGCCATATGAGTTCTGTTATACTCACAGACACCATTCAAACAGTTTTAGAAACTATAGAGTGTTTTCTATCCAAAGCTATCCTATGCATATTCTAGTTTCTGGGCAGGAGTAGTAACCAGCTTATATCGGGTACGTTTTTTATCCGGCCGTGAAAATACTGCCCCCTATAGTGAAGAGGTTTTAAAGGAACAATAGATAACTGACTTAGAATATGTGGACAACTACAAATACCTAGGTGTCTGGTTAGACTGTAAACTCTCCTTCCAGACTCACATCAAACATCTCCAATCCAAAGTTAAATCTAGAATTGGCTTCCTATTTCGCAACAAAGCATCCTTTACTCATGCTGCCAAACATACCTTCGTAAAACTGACCATCCTACCGATCCTCGACTTCGGCGATGTCATTTACAAAATAGCCTCCAATACTCTACTCAACAAATTGGATGCAGTCTATCACAGTGCCATCCGTTTTGTCACCAAAGCCCCATATACTACCCATCACTGCGACCTGTACGCTCTCGTTGGCTGGCCTTCGCTTCATACTCGTTGCCAAACCCACTGGCTCCAGGTCATCTACAAGACCCTGCTAGGTAAAGTCCCCCCTTATCTCCGTTCACTGGTCACCATAGCAGCACCCACCTGTAGCACGCGCTCCAGCAGGTATATCTCTCTGGTCACCCCCAAAGCCAATTCCTCCTTTGGCCGTCTCTCCTTCCAGTTCTCTGCTGCCAATGACTGGAACGAACTACAAAAATCTCTGAAACTGGAAACACTATTCTCCCTCACTAGCTTTAAGCACCAGCTGTCAGAGCAGCTCACAGATTACTGCACCTGTACATAGCCCATCTATAATTTAGCCCAAACAACTACCTCTTACCCTACTGTATTTATTTATTTTGCTCCTTTGCACCACATTATTACTATTTCTACTTTGCACTTTCTTCCACTGCAAATCTACCATTCCAGTGTTTTACTTGCTATATTGTATTTACTTTGCCACCATGGCCTTTTTTGCCTTTACCTCAACCTCTTGAGGATACCCTAGGATAGGGGGCGCCACAGCGCATTTTGAAAAAAAATCGTTCCCATTTTCAACGGCCTACTGATCAAACTCAGAAGCTAGGGCATGCATATACTTATTATATATGGATAGAAACCACCCTAAAGTTTCTAAAACTGTTTGAATGGTGTCTGTGAGTATAACAGAACTCAAATGGCAGTCAAAACCCCGAGACCGATTGAAACAGGAAGTGGAATTCTGAATTGTGGACTCGACTTCTCATCTTTCCCTATTAATCACACCGTTAACAATGGTTCAGTGAGCACTTCCTATTGCTTCCACTAGATGTCGCCAGTCTTTTCACAGTGGTTTGAGCCTTATACAGTCGAAACTCAGTGAATGACACGCATTGGAAATTGGTCACAGGGGATGGGCCATCAACATTATGACGCCGGCGGCCATGTCTACCCCCACCTTTGGAAACGGTTTTAAAGGCAATGAAATCATCCCCCTCGAATCTTATTGGCTCTCTTGGTGTTACAGGCCCTGAAGATTAATGTTTTACAACGTTTGACATGTTTGAACGAACCTACAGGCGGGAGAATCTCATTTTATCCGGAACTTCAGCCCTGCGCTTGGAGAGAGCCATAGGACGCGCTACCAACAGCAGGCTAATGGAACGTGAAGTATGGACTTTTTGACCGAAAATACATCTGTTGTGGACCTGGGATGCTTTCTGATGAAGACAACTAAAGGTAGGCGATTATTGACAATATTATACAAGATGAGATGTGACATGCGATTGTTTCCAAGATGGCGCCGAGCTCTGTATATTAGCTCATTTTCTGAGTATCGCATCTCCTTTTATCGCAAAGTGTGATTACCCAGTAAAGTTAATTTAAAATCTGGTATGACAGGTGTTCTCAAGAGATATTCATCTATAAATGTTAGATTGACAATATAAATTTAAAAAATCGTTATCGGATAGTAATTTAGGGAAATGTAGCATTGTTTACCGGGACGCATTTGAGGGGAAATTATTTAGTCAACGTTACGCGCCGATGTAAAATGCTGTTTTTATATATAAATATGACCTTTATTGAACAAAATAATGCATGCATTGTATAACATGATGTCCTAGGGGTGCCATCTGATGAAGTTTGTAAAAGGTTAGTGCTGCATTTAGCTGTTTTTTGATTATATGTGATGCAAGTGGTTGGTCGGAAAATGGCTATGAAGCTGCTTTTTACGATGGACTCATCTAACATAATCTAATGATTTGCTTTTCCTGTAAAACCTTTTTGAAATCGGACGACGTGGGTCGATTCAGGAGAGGTGTATCTATAAAAAAAATATATATATATTAATAAAAAAAATATATATATATGATTTTTTTTTAATGCTAATTGGCGATATGATTTTTCGCTGGATTTTGATCCCGCTGACGGGATGAGACGCTGAAGAGGTTTTAACTCACCTCATTTGCTCACATTGTACATAGACTTATTTTTCTACTGTATTATTGACTGTATGTTTGTTTTACTCCATGTGTAACTCTGTGTTGTTGTATGTTGTCGCACTGCTTTGCTTTATCTTGGCCAGGTCGCAGTTGTAAATGAGAACTTGTTCTCAACTTGCCTACCTGGTTAAATAAAGGTGAAATAAAATACAGTAAAATAAATAAAATAAGAGGAAGCCCCCCCACTTGTGCCATGTCATGAGGATACCTGGACCACCTATTGAGATGTACCTTTAGTTCAGTATATCAGGTGTTAAATCAGGTGAGAAGGAGAGTGGAGTGCCATGTAAAGGGGGCAATGGTTCAATCTCCCCAACAAAAAGAGAAAACACTGAGGATATGTCTGTCCTTTAAGAGCTGATTGTTTTAACTACGATTTTAGGTTTAAAAACGGTCGCTAACAGCATTATTCAGACTGAGCAAACCGTAGGAAAAAAAAGAGGAAAGGACCATCTCCCTTCATAACTCTCCTCCACAAGCTAGACCAGCCTCTCTGGTCCACAAACTAGACCAGGCTCTCTCCTCCACAAGCTAGACCAGGCTCTCTGGTCCACAAGCTAGACCAGCCTCTCTCCTCCACAAGCTAGACCAGGCTCTCTCCTCCACAAGCTAGACCAGGCTCTCTCCTCCACAAGCTAGACCAGGCTCTCTGGTCCACAAGCTAGACCAGGCTCTCTGGTCCACAAGCTAGACCAGCCTCTCTCCTCCACAAGCTAGACCAGGCTCTCTGGTCCACAAGCTAGACCAGGCTCTCTGGTCCACAAGCTTCACCAGACTCTCTGGTCCACAAGCTAGACCAGGCTCTCTGGTCCACAAGCTAGACCAGGCTCTCTGGTCCACAAGCTAGACCAGGCTCTCTGGTCCACAAGCTAGACCAGACTCTCTGGTCCACAAGCTAGACCAGACTCTCTGGTCCACAAGCTAGACCAGGCTCTCTGGTCCATAAGCTAGACCAGCCTCTCTGGTCCACAAACCAGACCAGCCTCTCTCCTCCCCAAGCTAGACCAGGCTCTCTGGTCCACAAGCTAGACCAGGCTCTCTCCTCCACAAGCTAGACCAGGCTCTCTGGTCCACAAGCTAGACCAGGCTCTCTGGTCCACAAACTAGACCAGGCTCTCTGGTCCACAAGCTAGACCAGGCTCTCTGGTCCACAAGCTAGACCAGGCTCTCTCCTCCACAAGCTAGACCAGGCTCTCTGGTCCACAAGCTAGACCAGGCTCTCTGGTCCACAAGCTAGACCAGGCTCTCTGGTCCACAAGCTAGACCAGGCTCTCTGGTCCACAAGCTAGACCAGGCTCTCTGGTCCACAAGCTAGACCAGGCTCTCTGGTCCACAAGCTAGACCAGGCTCTCTGGTCCACAAACTAGACCAGGCTCTCTGGTCCACAAGCTAGACCAGGCTCTCTGGTCCACAAGCTAGACCAGGCTCTCTGGTCCACAAACTAGACCAGGCTCTCTGGTCCACAAGCTAGACCAGGCTCTCTCCTCCACAAGCTAGACCAGGCTCTCTGATCCACAAGCTAGACCAGGCTCTCTGATCCACAAGCTAGACCAGGCTCTCTGGTCCACAAGCTAGACCAGGCTCTCTCCTCCACAAACTAGACCAGGCTCTCTCCTCCACAAACTAGACCAGCCTCTCTCCTCCACAAACTAGACCAGCCTCTCTCCTCCACAAGCTAGACCAGACTCTCTGGTCCACAAGCTAGACCAGGCTCTCTGGTCCACAAGCTAGACCAGGCTCTCTGGTCCACAAGCTAGACCAGGCTCTCTGGTCCACAAGCTAGACCAGGCTCTCTGGTCCACAAACTAGACCAGGCTCTCTGGTCCACAAGCTAGACCAGGCTCTCTGGTCCACAAGCTTGACCAGGCTCTCTGGTCCACAAGCTTGACCAGGCACTCTGGTCCACAAGCTAGACCAGGCTCTCTCCTCCACAAACTAGACCAGGCTCTCTGGTCCACAAGCTAGACCAGGCTCTCTGGTCCACAAACTAGACCAGGCTCTCTGGTCCACAAACTAGACCAGGCTCTCTGGTCCACAAGCTAGACCAGGCTCTCTGGTCCACAAGCTAGACCAGGCTCTCTCTGTTCCACAAGCTAGACCAGGCTCTCTCTGGTCCACAAACTAGACCAGGCTCTCTCCTCCACAAACTAAATTCACGAACACACCTGTAGTATAAACCAGCGTTAAATCTAAGTTTATCAACTTTCAAAGCAGAATTACTTTCCTATTGATCCTCAACTGCAGTGTATGATATACCATTTTCTAGCTCTGAGTCTCTACTTTTATACAATGTATGAAACACATTTTGATACATAAGACCGAATCGAGCCGGTCGGTCACATATGTGGAAGTAGGCTAGTGGTTAGAAAGACAGGTCACCTACATGTTCTGGTTCCACAGGAGGCCAGGTGCTCCTCCAGGGGTCCAGGGTTCGAGTCCCAGGGCAGGCAGGAGCCCAGGTTAGCATTCCAAACGCAGTGAACCCCCGGCCAGGCCGCTATACAGGCGGCAGCGCTGGGAGCGCTGGAGCAGCTGGCTGGCGTGTAGATCAGGACATCACTCAACAACAGACTGTTGAACCCCCCAAACACATACATCACACTGTAGGGGGGGAGGGAGGGAGGGAGTGGGGGGAGGTGGAAAGAAAGATAAGACACATGAAAGAAAGTACAGTAAGCTTATTTCCTAGACAGAGTTCCCCAGACAGAGTTCCCCAGACAGAGTTCCCCAGACAGAGTTCCCCAGACAGAGTTCCCCAGACAGAGTTCCCCAGACAGAGTTCCCCAGACAGAGTTCCCCAGACAGAGTTCCCCAGACAGAGTTCCCCAGACATAGTTCCCCAGACATAGTTCCCCAGACATAGTTCCCGAGACAGAGTTCCCCAGACAGAGTTCCCCAGACAGAGTTCCCCAGACAGAGTTCCCCAGACAGAGTTCCCCAGACAGAGTTCCCCAGACAGAGTTCCCTAGACAGAGTTCCCCAGACAGAGTTCCCCAGACAGAGTTCCCCAGACAGAGTTCCCCAGACAGAGTTCCCCAGACAGAGTTCCCCAGACAGAGTTCCCCAGACAGAGTTCCCCAGACAGAGTTCCTAGACAGAGTTCCCCAGAAAGAGTTCCCCAGACAGAGTTCCCCAGACAGAGTTCCCCAGACAGAGTTCCCCAGACAGAGTTCCCTAGACAGAGTTCCCCAGACAGAGTTCCGTAGACAGAGTTCCCCAGACAGAGTTCCCCAGACAGAGTTCCGTAGACAGAGTTCCCCAGACAGAGTTCCCTAGACATCGCTCCCTAAGCTTTGTTCCCCCCCTGTATTTTGATGTGATATGTTTCTACAACCATACCTCAATTCAGATTCGATTCACGTTTAGATGGAATATTTGGCTGTTTTGGCTCCCAGAGCCACTTCGCCTCTAAACAGAACATGTCAGGTCCTTGGACTATAAGGTGTAATGTTGGGCTCCAACAGTCCATTACTGGGCTAGGGACCCTGAAGCAGACGGTCTCTCTGTACCTGTCACTGTAGACGGCCGTGTGTCCGAACCGGTTGACATCATGGTGGAGGTCTGGTCTGGACAGCACTGACCACTCATCACATGCTGTTTAGAGAGAGAGACATGTTTACATTGACAAGTTTCTACATCCGTTTGTTGTTACATGATCTGACCAGCAATGTGTTACATTTAGACAGGGTTAGACTGGGTTAGGGTTAGACTGGGTTAGGGTTAGGGTGTGCTAGGGTTAGGGTTTGTAACAGACATCTTAACATCAACTGTTCAGAGGAGACGAATCAGGCCTTGTGTGAATCAGGCCTTCATGGTCAAATTGCTGCAAAGAAGATTGGCCAAGAAACACGAGAAATGGCTGCCATCACTGGCCCGGTCTGGCTGCCATCACTGGCCAGGGCTGGCTGCCATGACTGGCCCGGTCTGGCTGCCATGACTGGCCCGGTCTGGCTGCCATGACTGGCCCGGTCTGGCTGCCATGACTGGCCCGGTCTGGCTGCCATCACTGGCCCGGTCTGGCTGCCATCACTGGCCCGGTCTAGCTGCCATCACTGGCCGGGGCTAGCTGCCACCAGCCCACCAATGTCCCCTGCAGATGTTCAGGTATTCTCAGACAGGTAGACTATATTGTCACTATGAATGGTGGATAGAGCAACACTGAAGCATGCATGAGAGCACCAGCTGTTCCGGACGACTGTGTTATCACGCTCTCCGTAGCCGATGCGAGTAAGACCTTTAAACCTGGACAAAAAGAACACCTACGTGAGAATGCTGTTCATTGACTACAGCTCAGCGTTGGACACCATAGTGCCCTCAAAGCTCATCACTAAGCTAAGGACCCTGGGACTAAACACCTACCTTTTCAACTGGATCCAGGACTTTGACGGGCCGCCCCCAGGTGGTGAGGGTAGGTAACAACACATCCGCCACGCTGATCCTCAACATGGGGGCCCTTCAAGGGTGTGTGCTCAGTCCCCTCCTGTACTCCCTGTTCACCCACGACCGCACGGCCAGGCACAACTCCAACACCATCATTAAGTTTGCCGACAACAACGGTGGTAGGCCTGATCACCAACAACGATGAGACAGCCTATAGGGAAGAGGTCAGAGACCTGGTCAACCTTTCCCGAAACGTGATCCAGACAAAAGGAGATGGTCATGGACTACAGGAAAAAGGAGCACCGAGCACGCCCCCATTCTCATCGACGGGGCTGTAGTGGAGCAGGTCGAGAACATCAAGATCCTTGGTGTCCACATCACCAACAAACTATCATGGTCCAAACACACCAAGACAGTCTTAAAGAGGGCTCAACAATGCATATTCCCCCTCAGGAGATGGAAAATATTTGGCATGGGTCCTCAGATCCTCAAAAGGTTCTACAGCTGCACCATCAAGAGCATCCTGACTGGTTGCATCACTGCCTGGTATGGCAACTGCTCGGCATCTGACCGTAAGGCACTACAGAGGGTAGTGCGTACGGCCCAGAACATCACTGGGTCCAAGCTTCCTGCCATCCAGGTCCTCTATACCAGGCGGTGTCAGAGAAATGACCTAAACATTTCTAAGGGCTCTAGTCACCCAAGTCCTAGACTGTTCTCTTTGCTACCGCCGGGCAAGGGGTACCGGAGCGCCAATTCTAAGTCCAATCTTTTTTATTTGATTTCAGGACAAGAGATCAGTCTCTGCTGTTGTTTTCATGATCTAACAAACTTTAGAATGACGTGGTGTTTTTGAGAGGTTATTAACGGCTATAAATGTCCATATAATCTGTCACTGCCCAGGATGTAGGCCATTAAGTCTGTGTTGTTATGTTTGTAAGTGGTTATACATTATTGCGTTATGAGACTGTACCCTGGTTGTATGTCTGTGGCATGCTCATCTTGTAATGAAGGATTTATGAGAGGTTATAACAGGTTAAGGCTGTCACATACCCAGGTCATAGGCCATGAAGTCAGAGGAGAAGCACTTGGCTCCGTGGCTCATGGACGTGTCGTTGTGCGTGTTCCCTCCAAACACCAGCATGGTTCCGCTAACGATGACCGCCGTGTGGAGGTACCGGAAGAACCCGCTGTCCTTTAGAACCGTCCTGGAAACACACATAACCATTGAGAACATCAGCAGGAGAACAGATACGATGTGTCCCCCAAATGGCCCCCTATTCTCTATGGGCCCTGGACAAACCTAGTGCACTAAATAGAGAATAGGACACCCTATTCTCTATGGGCCCTGGACAAACCTAGTGCACTAAATAGAGAATAGGACACCCTATTCTCTATGGGCCCTGGACAAACCTAGTGCACTAAATAGAGAATAGGACACCCTATTCTCTATGGGCCCTGGACAAACCTAGTGCACTAAATAGAGAATAGGACACCCTATTCTCTATGGGCCCTGGACAAACCTAGTGCACTATATAGAGAATAGGACACCATCTACGTAACATTGCAAAAATCAGAAACTTTCTGTCCAAAAATGATGCAGAAAACTGTATCCATGCTTTTGTTACTTCTAGGCTGGACTACTGCAATGCTCTACTTTCCGGCTACCCGGATAAAGCACTAAACAAACTTCAGTTAGTGCTAAATACGGCTGCTAGAATCCTGACTAGAACCAAAAAATTTGATCATATTACTCCAGTGCTAGCCTCCCTACACTGGCTTCCTGTTAAGGCGAGGGCTGATTTCAAGGTTTTACTGCTAACCTACAAAGCATTACATGGGCTTGCTCCTACCTATCTTTCCGATTTGGTCCTGCCGTACATACCTACACGTACGCTACGGTCACAAGACGCAGGCCTCCTAATTGTCCCTAGAATTTCTAAGCAAACGGCTGGAGGTAGGGCTTTCTCCTATAGAGCTCAATTTTTATGGAATGGTCTGCCTACCCATGTGAGAGACGCAGACTCAGTCTCAACCTTTAACCTGTTGGGGGTAGGGGGCAGTATTGACACGGCCGGATAAAAAACGTACCCGATTTAATCTGGTTACTACTCCTGCCCAGTAACTAGAATATGCATATAATTATTGGCTTTGGACAGAAAACACCCTAAAGTTTCTAAAACTGTTTGAATGGTGTCTGTGTGTTTAACAGAACTCATATGGCAGGCAAAAACCTGAGAAGATTCTGAACAGGAAGTGGCCTGTCTGACAAGTTGTTGTTCATCTTGGCTCTTTTTATTGAAGACTGAGGATCTTTGCTGTAACGTGACACTTCCTACGGCTGCCATAGGCTCTCAGAAGGCGGCAAAATACTGAATCGTGGCTTTGCAGGCTCTGGCTGAAACAAAGTAGCGCGTTTGGGTAGTGGCTGGTTACAGTACTGTGAGACTCAGGCTCGTGCCCGCGTCGACCGAAAGCTTTGTTTTCTTTCCTCTGTTTAGCTAAATGGACATTCCCGGTCGGAATATTATCGCTTTTTTACGAGAAAAATTGCATAAAAATGGATTTTAAACAGCGGTTGACATGCTTCGAAGTACGGTAGTGGAATATTTCGGTTTTTTTTGTCACAAATTACGCCATGCGCGCGACCCTTGTTTACCATTCGGATAGTGTCTGGGACGCACGAACAAAACGCCGCTATTCGGATATAACGATGGATTATTTTGGACCAAACCAACATTTGTTATTGAAGTAGCAGTCCTGGGAGTGCGTTCTGACGAAGACAACAAAAGGTAATCAAACTTTTATAATAGTAAATCTGATATTGGTGAGTGCTAAACTTGCCGGGTGTCTAAATAGCTAGCCTGTGATGTCTGGGCTATGTACTTAGAATATTGCAAAATGTGCTTTCACCAAAAACCTATTTTAAAATCGGACATATCGAGTGCATAGAGGGGTTCTGTATCTATAATTCTTAAAATAATTGTTATGCTTTTTGTGAACGTTTATCGTGAGTAATTTAGTAAATTGTTAGTAAATTCACCGGAAGTTTGCGGGGGGTATGCTAGTTCTGAACGTCACATGCTAATGTAAAAAGCTGTTTTTTGATATAAATATGAACTTGATTGAACAAAACATGCATGTATTGTATAACATAATGTCCTAGGTGTGTCATCTGATGAAGATCAAAGGTTAGTGCTGCATTTAGATGTCTTCTGGGTTTTTGTGACATTATATGCTAGCTTGAAAAATGGGTGTCTGATTATTTCTGGCTGGGTACTCTGCTGACATAATCTAATGTTTTGCTTTCGTTCTAAAGCCTTTTTGAAATCGGACAGTGTGGTTAGATTAACGAGAGTCTTGTCTTTAAAATGGTGTAAAATAGTCATATGTTTGAGAAATTGAAGTAATAGCATTTCTAAGGTATTTGAAAATCGCGCCACGGGATTCCACTGGCTGTCACGCAGGTGGGACGAAATCGTCCCACTGGCCTTAGAGAAGTTAAGTCTTTACTGAAGACGTATCTCTTCAGTAGGTCCTATGATTAAGTATAGTCTGGGCCAGGAGTGTGAAGGTGAACGGAAAGGCTGGAGCAACGAACCGCCCTTGCTGTCTCTGCCTTGCCGGGTCCCCTCTTTCCACTGGGATTCTCTGCCTCTAACCCTATTACAGGGGCTGAGTCACTGGCCTACTGGTGTTCTTCCATGCCGTCCATGGGAGGGGTGCGTCACTTGTGTGGGTTGAGTCACTGACGTGGTCTTCCTGTCTGGGTTGGCGCCCCCCCCTTGGGTTGTGCCATGGCGGAGATCGTTGTGGGCTATACTCGGCCTTGTCTTAGGACGGTAAGTTGGTGGTTGGAGACATCCCTCTAGTGGTGTGGGGGCTGTGCTTTGGCAAAGTGGGTGGGGTTATATCCTGCCTGTTTGGCCCTGTCCGGGGCTATCATCGGATGGGGCCACAGTGTCTTCTGATCCCTCCTGTCTCAGCCTCCAGTATTTATGCTGCAGTAGTTTATGTGTCGGGGGGCTAGGGTCAGTCTGTTACATCTGGAGTATTTCTCTTGTCTTATCCGGTGTCCTGTGTGAATTTAAATATGCTCTCTCTAATTCTCTCTTTCTCTCTTTCTGTCTTTCTCTCGGAGGACCTGAGTCCTTGGACCATGCCTCAGGACTAACTGGCATGATGACTCCTTGCTGTCCCCAGTCCACCTGGCCGTGCTGCTGCTCCAGTTTCAACTGTTCTGCCTGCGGCTATGGAACCCTGACCTGTTCACCGGACGTGCTTGTTGCACCCTCGACAACTACTATGATTATTATTATTTGACCATGCTGGTCATTTATGAACATTTTAACATCTTGACCATGTTCTGTTATAATATCCACCCTGCACAGGCAGAAGAGGACTGGCCACCCCTCATAGCCTGGTTCCTCTCTAGGTTTCTTCCTAGGTTTTTGGCCTTTCTAGGGAGTTTTTCCTAGGGAGTTTTTCCTAGCCACCGTGCTTCTTTCACATGCATTGCTTGCTGTTTGGGGTTTTAGGCTGGGTTTCTGTACAGCACTTTGAGATATCAGCTGATGTACGAAGGGCTATATAAATACATTTGATTTGATTTGATTTATTCTCTATGGGCCCTGGACAAACCTAGTGCACTAAATAGAGAATAGGACACCCTATTCCCTATGGGCTCTGGACAAACCTAGTGCACTATATATGGAATAGGACACCCTATTCCCTATGGGCCCTGGACAAACCCAGTGCACTAAATAGAGAATAGGACACACATATGGGCGGCAGGTAGCCTAGTGGTTAGAGCGTTGGGCCAATATCCAAAAGGTTACTAGATCGAATCCCTGAGCTGACAAGGTAAAAATCTGTCGTTCTGCCCCTGAACAAGGCAGTTAATCCACTGTTCCTAGGCTGTCATTGTAAATAAGAATTTGTTCTAAACTGACTTGCCTAGTTAAATAAAAGGTAAAATAAAAAATAAAAAGTTAATGGTAAAATCAAAAATAAAATATAGCGTCCCAACACCACCAGGTACATTAATTAACAGTAATACAGCATCTACACAGAGGGAATGCATTAAAACCGTGGTTACTACGGTTACTACTACAGTGTTAATGTGTCATTATTATGGAGTTAAACACTTACTATAGAGAGCAGATTACTGTTAGAGGCAGACCCATATGAGATTAGAGGCAGACCCATATGAGATTAGAGGCAGACCCATATGAGATTAGAGGCAGACCCATATGAGATTAGACCCATATGAGATTTTTGGATCCGATACCAATTACGATTTGACAGTATTATTATTATTATAGGTGGAACAACAAATGTAAATGTTTTCTGTAGGGATTGAAACTCAACTCTCCGACTGGTGTAGTTGCGTTGGGTTATATGTCCAGTGTTACCGTAGCGCGCCAGGCAAGACTGGTTTATAGCCATGTAAAGAGTGCCCTCTTCAGGACAAATAATGAAATGCAAAAACAAAATAAAATTCTATGAAGAAAGGCTTTTTCTACGCATTTTATATCAGCCCCTTTTAAATGCTGATAAAATACATCCATATCAGCCTATCGGTCGGGCTCTGCTGTTAATATGGACGTATGAACAGAGCTTATTCACAGATTAGTTGAACGCCCTTGCAGTTAGTCGCTCTGGATCAGAGTGTGTGGATAAGAATATCTGACAAATAACTGCATTATAAAATGGAGGCTAAATGTAATACAAACACCCTCAAAAGAGGTCTTTGCTGAAACTTAAAGGACTAGTTCACTATTTTACAACTTGATGTTAGATGGTTCCTCACCCCAATTTGACTGTTTTCAGTACTCAAATAAAATAAAAAAACGTTTTTAGAAGACAAGGCCCACACTAGAAACACATGTGTGCATTTATCTACACTGAGAGTACAAAACATAAAGAACACCTTCCTCACGTCGAGTTGCGCCCCTTCTCCCCTTTTGTCCTCAGAACAGCCCCAATTTGTTGGGACATGGACTCTACAAGGTGTTGAAAGCGTTCCACAGGGATGCTGGTCCATGTTGACTCCAATGCTTCCCACAGTTGTGTCCAGTTGGCTGGATGTCCTTTGGGTGGTGGACAATTCTTGGTACACAAGGGAAACTGGAGAGTGACACAAGAACTGTGTCTGGCATACTGTGTTTAGCATAACTTGGCATGACATGCCAACGACAAATTCTGAAAATACACCTCAATGCCTAACTGACCAAATGATGAAAGACAAACATTGTCATTTTGAATTCCCTAAAGTGAGAATGGAAGCGGTGGGAAAAAATATTGTTGTCCAAGAATGACAAGCCACCGGGGTCTGACAATTTGGATGGAAAATGACTGAGAACGATAGCGGACGATATCACCTTGTGAAAGTATTCACATTCCATGACTTTTTCTACATTTTGTTGTGTTACAGCCTGAATTTAAAATGATTATTTTTTTGTCCCTGGCCTACACACAATACCCCATAATGTCAAAGTGTAATTATATTTTTTAGAATTGTTTTCCAATTAATAATAAAAAAATGAAAAAAGTAGTATTCAACTCCTTTGTTATGGAAAGCTAAATAAGATCAGGATGAAGTCATGTCTCAAGTCAGAAGTTGCATAATAGTGATGATTTATGAAGGACTACCCCATAACTCTACCCCACAATTACCTGTAAGATCCTGCAATCAAGGAGTGAATTTCCAACACAGATTAAACCACACAGACCAGGGAGGTTTTCCAATGTCTCGCAAAGAAGGGCACCTATTGGTAGATGGTGGTAAGAAGGGCTCCTATTGGTAGATGGGTCCCCCCCCCCAAAAAAAAAAAACAGACAATGAATATCCCTTTGAGCATGGAGAGGTTACAAATTACACTTTGGATGGTGTATCAATACACCCAAGTTTACTGGCTATGATAGGAGAAAAAACTGAGGATGGATCAACAACATTGCAGTTACTCCACAATACTAACCTTGTGAAAATAAGGAATCCTGATCATAATATTCCAAAACATGCATCATGTGTCCAACAACGCACTAAAGTAAAGTAATACTGCAAAAAAAATGTGGCAAAGCAATGACGTTTTTGTCCTGAATACAAAGTGACATGGATGGAACAAATCCAATCCAACACATTACTGAGTACCATTCTCCATATTTTCAAGCATGGTGGTGGCGCATCATGTTATGGGTATGCTTGTTCATTTTGTATTTTTTATTTAACCTTTAACTAGGCAAGTCAGTTAAGAACACATTATTTTTTACAATGACGGCCTACGCCGGCCAAACCAGGACGATGCTGGGCCAATTATGCGCCGTCCAATGGGACTCCCAATCACAGCCAGTTGTAATACAGCCTGGATTCGAACCAGGGTGTCTGTAGTGACGCCTCTATCACTGAGATGCAGTGCCTTAGACTACCGCGCCACTCGGAAGCTTATAATCGTTAAGGACTGGTGAGTTTTTCTGTTACACCCTGATCTGTTTCACCCTGATCTGTTTCACCCTGATCTGTTTCACCCTGATCTGTTACACCCTGATCTGTTACACCCTGATCTGTTTCACCCTGATCTGTTTCACCCTGATCTGTTACACCCTGATCTGTTTCACCCTGATCTGTTTCACCCTGATCTGTTTCACCCTGATCTGTTACACCCTGATCTGTTTCACCCTGATCTGTTTCACCCTGATCTGTTTCACCCTGATCTGTTACACCCTGATCTGTTTCACCTGTTCCTGTGTTTGTCTCCACCCCCTCCAGGTGTCGCTTATTTTCCCCAGTGTATTTATCCCTGTGTTTCCTGTCTCTCTGCCCCAGTGTATTTATCCCTGTGTTTCCTGTCTCTCTGCCCCAGTGTATTTATCCCTGTGTTTCCTGTCTCTCTGCCCCAGTGTATTTATCCCTGTGTTTCCTGTCTCTCTGCCCCAGTGTATTTATCCCTGTGTTTCCTGTCTCTCTGCCCCAGTGTATTTATCCCTGTGTTTCCTGTCTCTCTGCCCCAGTGTATTTAACCCTGTGTTTCCTGTCTCTCTGCCCCAGTGTATTTATCCCTGTGTTTCCTGTCTCTCTGCCCCAGTGTATTTATCCCTGTGTTTCCTGTCTCTCTGCCCCAGTGTATTTATCCCTGTGTTTCCTGTCTCTCAGTGTATTTATCCCTGTGTTTCCTGTCTCTCAGTGTATTTATCCCTGTGTTTCCTGTCTCTCTGCCCCAGTGTATTTATACCTGTGTTTCCTGTCTCTCTGCCCCAGTGTATTTATACCTGTGTTTCCTGTCTCTCTGCCCCAGTGTATTTATCCCTGTGTTTCCTGTCTCTCTGCCCCAGTGTATTTATCCCTGTGTTTCCTGTCTCTCTGCCCCAGTGTATTTATCCCTGTGTTTCCTGTCTCTCTGCCCCAGTGTATTTATCCCTGTTTCCTGTCTCTCTGTGCCAGTTTGTCTTGTATGTTTTCAAGTCAACCAGCGCGGTTTCCCATACTCCTTTTCTATTCTTTCGTATTCTTCATTTTGACCTGTTTTCTGGACTCCATTTTTGTCTTTACACGACCATTCTTTTGCCTATCCCTATTTGGATTTATTAAAGTTCAAAGACTCTTACCATCTGCCTCCTGTGTCTGCATCTGAGTCTCACCTTGTGCCCTTATATTTTCAGGATAAAAACATGAATGAAATGGAGCTAAGTACAATACTAACCTAACTGACAGAGTGAAAAGAAGGAAGCCCTTACAGAATAATATTCCAAAACATGCATCCTGTTTGCAACAAGGCAAAAAATGTGGCAAAGTAATTTACTTTTTGTCCTGAATACAAAGTGTTATGTTTGGGGCAAATCCAATGCAACACATTACTGAGTACCACTCTCCATATTTTCAAGCATAGTGGTGGCTGCATCATGTTATGGGTATGCTTGTAATCGTTAAGGACTGGGGAGTTTTTCAGCGCCCAAAGAAATGGAATGGAGTTAAGCACAGGCAAAATCCTAGAGGAACACCTGGTTCAGTCTGCTCTCCACCAGACACTGGGAGATGAATTCACCTTTCAGCAGGACAACAACCTAAGACACAAGGCCAAATCTACAATGGAGTTGCTTACCAAAAAGACAGTGAATGTTCCTCAGGGGCTGAGTTACAGTTTTGACTTAAATCTACTTCAAAATCTATGGCAAGACCTTAAAATGGTTGTCTAGCAATGATCAACAACCAATTTGACAGAGCTTGAAGAATTTTGAAAATAATAAATGAGCAAATATTGTACAATCCAGTTGTGGACAGCTCTTAGAGACTTACCCAGAAACACTCACAGCAGTAATTGCTGCCAAATATGCTTCTACAAAATACTGACTCAGGGATGTGAATACTTATGTAAAGAAGATATCTGTATTTAATTTTCCAAAAAGGAGCAAAAACTTCTAAAAACATGTTTTCCCTTTGTCATTATGGGTTATTGTGTGTAGATGGGGGAAAAAATGTAATCAATTTAATCCATTTTGTATTCAGGCTGTAACACAACAACATGTAGAGTAAGTCAAGGTTATGAGCACTTTCTGAAGGCACTGTAAGCCTACAGGAAAGTTTGCCCCCTCAGGCCTGGAGGGAAGCAAAAGTCATTCCGCTACCAAAAAAATAGCAAAGCACCCTTCACTGGCTTAAACAGCTGACCAATCAGCCTGTTACCAACACTTAGTGAACAAAAACAACAACAAAAATGACCAGATACATTATTTCACAGAAAACTAAATAAAAGACTTTCAGCATGTTTATAGGGAGGCCATTCAACATGTAAGGCAAATGACTGAAAATGATAATAAAAAGATTGTGGGAGCTATTTTGTTAGACTTCAGTGCAGCTTTTGACATTAACGATCTGCTGGTGGAACAAAGTATGTGTTATGGCTTTGCATTCCCGGATATATTGTGGATTGAGAGTTACCTGTCTAACAGAACACAGAGGGTGTTATTTAATGGAAGCCTCTCCAACATAATCAAGGTAGTGTCAGGCATTCCCCAGGGCAGCTGTCTAAGCCCCTTAATTTTGTCAATCTTTACTAATGACCTGACACTTGCACTCAGTAAAGCCTGTGTGTCTATGTATGCTGATGACCCAGCACTATACACGTCAGCTACTACAGCAAGTGAAATCACTGCAACACTTAAAGAGCAGTCAGTTAGCTTCAGAATGTGTGGCAAGATATGAAGTAAGTCCTAAATATTAAAAGCATTGTATTTGGGACAAATCATTTACTAAACCCTGAACCTCAACTAAATATTGTAATGAATAATGGGGATATTGAGCAAGTTGAGGAGACTAAACTGCTTGGAATAACCCTGGATTGTAAACTGTTACGGTCAAAACATGTTGATACAACAGTCGCTAAGATGGGGAGAAGTCTGTCCATGATAAAGCGCTGCTCTGCCTTCTTAAAGGCATGTATTTCTGTAGGCCTAACAGGAGCTTGTTGAATCATCAGTTAGATACATTTTAAAGGTATGTATTTCTGTAGGCCTAACAGGAGCTTGTTGATCCCATCAGTTAGATACATTGTAAAGGTATGTATTTCTGTAGGCCTAACAGGAGCTTGTTGGTGCTTTGCTGGTGCCAATGTCAGTGATTTATTTAGAATTCAAGGCACACTTATCCAGCATGGCTACCACAGTATTCTGCAGGAATACGCCATCCCATCTGGTTTGCGCTTAGTGGGACTATAATTTGTTTTTCAACAGGACAATGACCCAACACACCTCCAGGCTGTGTAAGGGCTATTTGACCAAGAAGGAGAGTGATGGAGTGCTGCATCAGATGACCTGGCCTCCACAATCACCTGACCTCAGCCCAATAGAGATGGTTTGGGATGAGTTGAACCACAGAGTGAAGGAAAAGCAGCCAACAAGTGCTAAGAATATGTGGGAACTCCTTCAAGACTGTTGGAAAAGCATTCCAGGTGAAGCTGGTTGAGAGAATGCCAAGAATGTGCAAAGCTGTAATCAAGGCAAAGGGTGGCTACTTTGAAGAATCTAAAATCTAAAATATATTTTGATTTGTTTAACACTTTTTTGGTTCCTACAGGATTCCATACGTGTTATTTCATAGTTTTGATGTCTCCACTATTAATCTACAATGTAGAAAATAGTAAAAATAAAGAAAAACCCTTTCATGAGTAGGTGTGTCCAAATTGTGGACTGGTACTGTATGTGTGAAATGTGTTTTGATTTAGAATGGACCATTATAATGCACCTGTATCAAAACTGGCATCCCTTGACACTTTGTTTTTGGTGCACCAGGACCATTCACAGTTGAGTACAATGCTGATTGGCTATTATTTTATTTTTAAATGTAATCAATGGAGGCCAGATGATCGCTGCTTCCAGTGCATTCAATGCTACATGCGACAACAATGCCATTCTGGTTTGGGCCAGACAGCATCAGATAGAGGGCCTACACATGGAGACAGAGGGGCGTCGTCTTGCTGGCTCGGATGCTTTCTCCGGTGAGATAAATTCAATTGTAAGAAGCTGAATTTGTTTTAAACAGAGACGAAAAAAATATTGATCTTTCTTCTTCCCTTGGCAACCACTGCATAGAACACCTGCTACAGCAATGGGTCGACAGGCACAATTCATAACATTTCAGACAATTTAAAAAAACATATTTTCAGACAGTAGAATTCTGCTCTGGCATAGAATGTTCTATTGTTTCCCTGACAACAATAAACGTTGCTGATTGGCGTGTTGTTGTGTTGTCTAAGCAGTGTTTTATGGTAGGGTAGATAGATGTGTTCTCTTTCTACTAAATGTATTGGTAAGTCTGTGTGAGTGGTCTGCGAGCAGGCAGCTCGAAATAATCTGATTGACAGTTCTGGTTACCTAGTAATGGACTTTAGCCCCGCTTCAGAAGCGGCATTCCTTAACCGACAAGTTAAATGCCCATTCAATGCTTCGAAACTATCTCCAGAGAAGGTTTTGTGGCAGCATTTAAAAAGCCATAGTGAACACTTTTCAGACAAATAAATGCTGTAGCTGAGGCACTTTCCAGGCGCCACACTTTATATAACCATATTTATAGAGGCTTAGGCTACAATATTCTGCCCATATGAACACATTTATAGAGGCCTAGGCTACAATATTCTGCCCATATGAACAACATTTATATAGGCCTAGGCTACAATATTCTGCCCATATGAACAACATTTATAGAGGCCTAGGCTACAATAATCTGCCCATATCAACAACATTTATAGAGGCCTAGGCTACAATATTCTGCCCATATGAACAACATTTATATAGGCCTAGGCTACAATATTCTGCCCATATGAACACATTTATAGAGGCCTAGGCTACAATATTCTGCCCATATGAACAACATTTATAGAGGCCTAGGCTACAATATTCTGCCCATTTGAACAACATGTATAGAGGCCTAGGCTACAATATTCTGTCCATATGAACAACATGTATAGAGACCTAAGCTACAATATTCTGCCCATGTCAACAAATTAAATATAGGCCTAGGCTACAATATTCTGCCCATATGAACAATATTTTTAGAGGCCTAGGCTACAATAATCTGCCCATATGAACAACATTTATAGATGCCTAGGCTACAATATTCTGCCCATATGAACACATTTATAGAGGCCTAGGCTACAATATTCTGCCCATATGAACAACATTTATAGAGGCCTAGGCTACAATATTCTGCCCATATGAACAACATTTATATAGGCCTAGGCTACAATATTCTGCCCATATGAACAACATTTATAGAGGCCTAGGCTACAATATTCTGCCCATATGAACAACATTTATAGAGGCCTAGGCTACAATATTCTGCCCATGTGAACAACATTTATAGAGGCCTAGGCTACAATATTCTGCCCATATGAACAAATTTATAGAGGCCTAGGCTACAATAATCTGCCCATATGAACAACATTTATAGAGGCCTAGGCTACAATATTCTGCCCATGTCAACAAATTAGATATAGGCCTAGGCTACAATATTCTGCCCATATGAACAATATTTATAGAGGCCTAGGCTACAATAATCTGCCCATATGAACAACATTTATAGAGGCCTAGGCTACAATATCTGCCCATGAACAAATTTATAGGCCTAGGCTACAATATTCTGCCCATTTGAACAACATGTATAGAAGCCTAGGCTACAATATTCTGTCCATATGAACAACATGTATAGAGACCTAAGCTACAATATTCTGCCCATGTCAACAAATTAAATATAGGCCTAGGCTACAATATTCTGCCCATATGAACAATATTTATAGAGGCCTAGGCTACAATAATCTGCCCATATGAACAACATTTATAGAGGCCTAGGCTACAATATTCTGCCCATATGAACAATATTTATAGAGGCCTAGGCTACAATAATCTGCCCATATGAACAACATTTATAGAGGCCTAGGCTACAATATTCTGCCCATATGAACAACATTTATATAGGCCTAGGCTACAATATTCTGCCCATTTGAACAACATGTATAGAGGCCTAGGCTACAATATTCTGTCCATATGAACAACATGTATAGAGACCTAAGCTACAATATTCTGCCCATATTGAACAATATTTATAGAGGCCTAGGCTACAATAATCTGCCCATATGAACAACATTTATAGATGCCTAGGCTACAATATTCTGCCCATATGAACACATTTATAGAGGCCTAGGCTACAATATTCTGCCCATATGAACAACATTTATAGAGGCCTAGGCTACAATATTCTGCCCATATGAACAACATTTATAGAGGCCTAGGCTACAATAATCTGCCCATATGAACAACATTTATAGAGGCCTAGGCTACAATATTCTGCCCATGTCAACAAATTAAATATAGGCCTAGGCTACAATATTCTGCCCATATGAACAATATTTATAGAGGCCTAGGCTACAATAATCTGCCCATATGAACAACATTTATAGAGGCCTAGGCTACAATATTCTGCCCATGTTCGAACAACATGTATAGAAGCCTAGGCTACAATATTCTGTCCATATGAACAACATGTATAGAGACCTAAGCTACAATATTCTGCCCATGTCAACAAATTAAATATAGGCCTAGGCTACAATATTCTGCCCATATGAACAATATTTATAGAGGCCTAGGCTACAATAATCTGCCCATATGAACAACATTTATAGAGGCCTAGGCTACAATATTCTGCCCATATGAACAATATTTATAGAGGCCTAAGCTACAATAATCTGCCTATGTCAACAAATTAAATATAGGCCTAGGCTACAATATTCTGCCCATATGAACAACATTTATTTTAGGCCATAATAACGTGCAGCCATGCATGATTTAATGAAAAGCACTAAACATACACCTTTAATAACAGACTCACGAACACAATCAGCTAATAGGCTACAGCTGGCTTCACAGCTGCCCTGCGAAACTCAATGTATTGTAGCCTCACCCGGATGAAAGAGCGGCGAATAATGAGTTGGCTTCCGCTGTAGTGTTCAGTGTAAAATATGAAACGTTGTGGCTCTGTTCAGGCAGGATCTACTCACCATCGGCTGCGGTCCACGTCGTACTTGTACAGGTCTCCGGACAGTCCGTACTTGTTAGCACTGAAGGCCTTGTACCCTCCGTGGATGTAGATGGCTCGAGAGGAGGGGTCAAACACACTGCTGTGGCCGTACCCTCCCTGTACCAGGGCTCCATCCGTAACCACTGCACTCCACGTGTTCCTAGCTGGAGCAGTCACAGAACAGAAGGGAAGGTCTACATACACTGAACTCCACGTGTTCCTAGCTGGAGCAGTCACAGAACACAACGGAAGGTCTACATACATTGCATTCGGAAAGTATTCAGACCCTTTTCCACTTTGTTACGTTACAGCCTTATTCTAAAATGAATGATTTTTTTTTCTCCTTTCTCAATCTACACACAATACCCCATAATGACAAAGCAAAAACAGGTTTTCAGGAATGTTTGTAAAATTATCAAAAATATCACATTCACAAAAGTATTCAAACCCTTTAGTCAGTAATTTGTTCAAGCACCTTTGGCAGCGATTACAGCCTCGATTCTTCTTGCGTATGACACTACAAGCTTGGCACACCTGTATTTGGGGAGTTTCTCCCATTCTTCTCTGCAGATCCTCTCAAGCTCTGTCAGGTGGGATGGGGAGTGTCGCTGCACAGCTATTTTCAGGTCTCTCCAGAGATGTTCAATCAGGTTCAAGTCCGGGCTCTGGCTGGGCCACTCAAGGACATTCAGAAAATTGTCCCGAAGCCACTTCTCCGTTGTCTTGGCTGTGTGCTTAGGGTCGTTGTCCTGTTGGAAGGTGAACCTTCGCCCCAGTCTGAGGTCCTGCGCACTCAGGAGCAGGTTTTCATCAAGGATCTCTCTGTACTCTGCTCCGTTCATCTTCCCATTGATCCTGACTAGTCAGTCTCCCAGTCCCTGCCACTGAAAAACATCCCCACAACATGATGCTGCCACCGCCATGCTTCACCGTAGGGATGGTGCCACACTTCCTCCAGATGTGACACTTGGAATTCAGGACAAAGAGTTCAATCTTGGTTTCATCAGACCAGAGAATCTTGTTTCTCATGGTCTGAGATTAAGGTGCCTTTTGGCAAACTCCAAGGGGGCTGTCATCGGCCTTTTACTGAGGAGTGGCCACCGTGTTCTCGGGGACCTTCAATGCTTCAGAAATGTTTTGGTACCCCTCCCCAGATCTGTGCCTGGACAAAATCCTTTCGTCCCGGAGATCTACGGACATGTCCTTCGACCTCATGGCTTGGTTTTTTGCTCTGACATACACTCTCAACTGTGGGACCTAATATAGACAGGTGTGTGCCTTTCCAAATCATGTCCAATCAATTGAATTTACTACAGGTGGACTCCAATCAAGTTGTAGAAACATCTCAAGGATGATCAATGGAAACAGGATGCACCTGAGCTCAATTTCAAGTCTATTAACAAAATGTCTGAATACTCATGTAAATAAGGTATTTCTGTTTTTTATTTTTAATAAATTTGCCAAAATGTCTAAAAACGGCTCTGAATACCTTCCGAATGCACTGTGAAACATAACATGAATGTAATAAAGACCTAGGCAACAACCAGCTGTTTAGGAGGGATATCTCACCTGGCCTTACTGGGTGGATAGGAGGGTTATCACACCTGGTACCAATTATTGTCTAGTTCTGTTTTTCCTGCTGAGGGGAGGAACCTGACCTTAAAGATCTCCTCCAGGCCTGTCTGTTGGACTCCCAGTACCTTGGGGAGGAACCTGACCTTAAAGATCTCATCCAGGCCTGTCTGTTTGACTCCCAGTACCTTGGGGAGGAACCTGACCTTAAAGATCTCATCCAGGCCTGTCTGTTGGACTCCCAGTACCTTGGGGAGGAACCTGACCTTAAAGATCTCATCCAGGCCTGTCTGTTTGACTCCCAGTACCTTGGGGAGGAACCTGACCTTAAAGATCTCATCCAGGCCTGTCTGTTGGACTCCCAGTACCTTGCGGAGGGCGCTGACCTTAAAGATCTCATCCAGGCCTGTCTGTTGGACTCCCAGTACCTTGGGGAGGAACCTGACCTTAAAGATCTCATCCAGGCCTGTCTGTTGGACTCCCAGTACCTTGCTTGCTGTGGTGATAATCCTTCTCAGCATATTTCTCTGGCTGACAGTGTAGACCGGGTGAATGGATACACCAGCCAAAGTGTAGTTAAAACCTGTTAGGGCTAGGGGGCAGTATTAACACGGCTGGATAAAAAACATACCCGATTTAATCTGGTTACCACTCCTACCCAGTAACTAGAATATGCATATACTTATTACATATGGATAGAAAACACCCTAAAGTTTCTAAAACTGTTTGAATGGTGTCTGTGAGTATAACAGAACTCAAATGGCAGGTCAAAACCTGAGAGATTCCTTTACAGGAAGTGGCCTGTCTGACCATTTCTTGAACTTCTTTTCCATCTCTATCTTTTACTAAGGATCTCTGCTCTAACGTGACACTTCCCACGTCGTCCATAGGCGCTCAGAGCCCGGGAAAAAACAGAATGTCGTCATTCCAGCCACAGGCTGAAACACATTATCACCTTTCTCAAGTGGCCGATCAAGGGACTCTGGGCTTATGCGCGTGACCCCGACCGCCCCCGCCTTTGTGATTTTTTCCTTTGTTTGCCGAAAAGGAGATTCCCTGTCGGAATATTATCGCTTTTCTACGAGAAAAATGGCGTAAAAATTGATTTTAAACAGCGGTTCACATGCTTCGAAGTACGGTAATGGAATATTTAGAATTTTATTGTCACGAATTGCGCCATGCGCGCGACACTTTACCATTTCGGATAGTGTCTGGAACGCACGAACAAAACGCCGCTATTCGGATATAACGATGGATTATTTTGGACCAAACCAACATTTGTTATTGAAGTAGCAGTCCTGGGTGTGCATTCTGACAAAGACAACAAAAGGTAATTAAACTTTTATAATAGTAAATATGATTATGGTGAGTGCTAAACTTGCCGGGTGTCTAAATAGCGAGCCCGTGATGCCTGGGCTATGTACTTAGAATATTGCAAAATGTGCTTTCACCAAAAAGCTATTTTAAAATCGGACATATCGAGTGCATAGAGGAGGTCTGTATCTATAATTCTTAAAATAATTGTTATGCTTTTTGTGAACGTTTATCGTGAGTAATTTAGTAAAATGTTAGCGAATTCCCCGGAAGTTTGCGGGGGGTATGCTAGTTCTGAACGTCACATGCTAATGTAAAAAGCTGGTTTTTGATATAAATATGAACTTGATTGAACAAAACATGCATGTATTGTATAACATAATGTCCTAGGGTTGTCATCTGATGAAGATCATCAAAGGTGAGTGCTGCATTTAGCTGTCTTCTGGGTTTTGGTGACATTATATGCTGGCTTGAAAAATGGGTGTCTGATTATTTCTGGCTTGGTACTCTGCTGACATAATCTAATGTTTTGCTTTTGTTGTAAAGCCTTTTTGAAATCGGACAGTGTGGTTAGATTAACGAGAGTCTTGTCTTTAAATAGCTGTAAAATAGTCATATGTTTGAGAAATTGAAGTAATAGGATTTTTAAGGTTTTGAAACTCGCGCCACAGGCTGCAAGCGTCCCACCTAGCCCATAGAGGTTAATAACTTCACCACACTCAAAAGGATATTCAGTGTCTGCTTTTTCCCCCATCTACCAATAGGAGCCCTTCTTACCTCCATCTACCAATAGGAGCCCTTCTTTGCGAGGCATTGGAAAACCTCCCTGGTCTTTGTGGTTGAATCTGTGTTTGAAATTCACTGCTGGACTGAGGGACCTTACAGATAATTGTATGTGTGGAGTACAGAGATGAGGTAGTCTTTCATGAATCATGTTAAACACAATTATTACACACAGAGTCCATGCAATTTATTATGTGACTTGTTAAGCACAGTTTTACTCCTGAACTTATTTAGGCTGACCTTAACATAACAAAAGGGTTGAATACTTATTGACTCAAGACATTTCAGCTTTTCATTTTTAACTTACGTTGACATTATGGGGTATTGTGGGTAGGCCAGTGACAAAAAAAATATCTAAATTTAATCCATTTTAAATTCACGCTGTAAGAACAAAGTGTGGAATAAGTTAAGGGGTGTGAACACTTTCTGAAGGCACTGTATACGTCATCATCATCATCATCACTCACCGATGTCGTACTGCAGCACCTGGCTGATGTATCCATATAGAGGGCAGTGTCCGAAGAGGACCAGCATGACCGGACTGCCTCCCTCCAGCAGGGGGGGCACTACATGAGCAGAGTGTCCCACCACGGCCCACTGTTCCTGGGCTCCAGCGGAGAGGGACACCCAGGTCTGGTTCTGGATGTGGAACACCCACAGCTGGCTGGTCACGTTGCCAGTAGAGTCTATCTTCCCACCGTACATGTAGATCTTTCCCTGGGTTAGAGAGGAGGAACAGGACGTCAGAGAGGAGGAGGAACAGGACGTCAGAGAGGAGGAGGAACGGGACGTCAGAGAGGAGGAGGAACAGGACGTCAGAGAGGAGGAGGAACAGGACGTCAGAGAGGAGGAGGAACAGGACGTCAGAGAGGAGGAGGAACAGGACGTCAGAGAGGAGGAGGAACAGGACGTCAGAGAGGAGGAGGAACAGGACGTCAGAGAGGAGGAGGAACGGGACGTCAGAGAGGAGGAGGAACAGGACGTCAGAGAGGAGGAGGAACAGGACGTCAGAGAGGAGGAGGAACAGGACGTCAGAGAGGAGGAGGAACAGGACGTCAGAGAGGAGGAGGAACAGGACGTCAGAGAGGAGGAGGAACAGGACGTCAGAGAGGAGGAGGAACAGGACGTCAGAGAGGAGGAGGAACAGGACGTCAGAGAGGAGGAGGAACAGGACGTCAGAGAGGAGGAGGAACAGGACGTCAGAGAGGAGGAGGAACAGGACGTCAGAGAGGAGGAGGAACAGGACGTCAGAGAGGAGGAGGAACGGGACGTCAGAGAGGAGGAGGAACAGGACGTCAGAGAGGAGGAGGAACAGGACGTCAGAGAGGAGGAGGAACAGGACGTTAGAGAGGAGGAGGAACAGGACGTCAGAGAGGAGGAGGAACAGGACGTTAGAGAGGAGGAACAGGACGTCAGAGAGGAGGACAAGTCATGACAGCTTATGTCTTAACCTTAATTGCTTACTGTTGATAATGGCCAGAGGGTTTGGAGAGATTTATTGAGAATTAATGAACGCTTGAGATAAAGAACATTTCTTTAGTATCACAGATGCAGACAGTGAACTCTAACCCAAGACCCACATTCTAAAAAACTAGGGTATAACAGGGGCAATACTAGTGTTATTACTTCATCAATGTTTCTACATCATGACTAGCTAACATGCCTCTAGAACACATACCTCATGTAGTGCCAGAGAGTGTCCATATCGTCCCATGACTGAGTTGACAGAGCGGTTGAGAGACAGCCAGCGATGGGAGCTGAGGTTATACCTGGGAGGAGAGAGAGAGAGAGAGAGAGAAGTTCAGGACCACTGAGCATCAAAGCCAAGACCAGGTAGGCCAGGACCAGGTAGGCCAGGACCAGGTAGGCCAGGACCAGGTAGGACCAGGTAGACCGGGACCAGGTAGGCCAGGACCAGGTAGGCCAGGACCAGGTAGGCCAGGACCAGGTAGGACCAGGTAGACCGGGACCAGGTAGGCCAGGACCAGGTAGGCCAGGACCAGGTAGGCCAGGACCAGGTAGACCAGGACCAGGTAGACCAGGTAGACCAGGACGAGGTAGACCAGGACCAGGTAGGCCAGGACCAGGTAGACCAGGACCAGGTAGGCCAGGACCAGGTAGACCAGGTAGACCAGGTTGAACCAGGACCAGGTAGGCCGGGAGCAGGTAGGGGTTTGGTCACAGATAAGTTTCTCCATTGAGTCCACTCTCTTGTCCAGGACTAGGCTTAATGTGTGTCTGGGAAACCTAGCCGTTGAGTACAGGATGGGAAACAGGCACCTCTTTCAGAGGCCACTGATAAGGGGACATTGTTTTCCATGGTCCTTCAAGCCGGATAGGAACAACTGTCCTGGTACAGAGCTGATATTTAATACACACACAGCTAATATGTGATATCATAATGTCCAGTGTTATTTTAGATTTTCTCTTTTTTATACCCTTTTTTCTCCCCAATTTCATGGTATTCAATTGGTAGTTACAGTCTGGTCTCATCGCTGCAACTCCCGTACGAACTCGGGAGAGGCGAAGGTCGAGAGCCGTGCGTCCTCCGAAACACAACCCAACCAAGTCACACTGTTTATTGACACAATGAAAACTTAATCAGGAAGCCAGCCGCACCAATGTGTCGGAGGAAACACCGTACACCTGGATACCGTGTCAGAGTGCACTGCACAGGAGTTGCTAGTGCGCGATGGGACAAAGACACCCCTGCCGGCCAAACCCTCCCCTAACTCGGACGGCGCTGGGCCAATTGTGCACCGCCCCATGGGTCTCCCGGTCGTGGCCGCGGAGGCTGGACTCGAACCCAGAATGTGGCTGGCATGTCATGCCCAAGATTGTTAATCTTACCAATAAACTGCGCCACTCGTGAGGCCTTTTGATTTATTTTTAAAGAAATGTCATAAGTGTTTGTGTCAACACCTGCTACCAACTAGCCACCTAGCTAGCCAGGTTGCAATAGAGCCCGCTTCGTCTGAAATAGCTAACGAACGTTTCCAGCGCTGTAGAAGCTGTGTTTATTACGGTCTTGTCCGGGACAATATTGACAATCCAGAGTTCCAATGTAGCACATATTTGCTAGCGGAGGACTACAGGAATGAGGTGGCTATGTTCAGCAAACAAAAATCACAATTCTGCTCAAATTTATGGGGAGAAGGCAAATTGGAACTTTCTAGCTATCAACTCCTATGGCTGGACGCCGCTCAGCCTAATGGATGTATCCGCGCCTTGTCATCTGTCCCTATCCGAATGGCCTGTGCTACCTGGAACTAGCCTGCCAAGGAAGTCCTCTCCATCTGTCCCTATCCGAATGGCCTGTGCTTCCTGGAACTAGCCTGCCAAGGAAGTCCTCTCCATCTGCTTATCTTCCTCAATCTTGTAATGGAGTAGACTGAGAACAACAAGAAGATTGTTCCAGACAGCCCTGGTCCCATGTCACAAGTCGTGGAAACCAAAGGCAGCGGACGAGAGTAACTGCGAGAGGTTCGGATCAGATAAACATAAGGAATAGCTGCGATGCAATGGTGCCTGATCTACTTGCACCTTCATCGCTGGTACTGCTTGTGTCTGCGACAGCTGTGCTGGCTGCTACTAAGCTGACTCCAGCTGGCTTCGTTGTCGAGTTTGGCTCCTTTCCCCTCTCTCTGGATCTGATGGGGCACTGCCTGCTGTGGGAGGTCTGGACCTATCGCCGGCAGCAGCAGGCGTACACTATCCTGCTTCTCGTGAACCCGTGAAAGGTTCAACCAATTGTGTGAGGGGTAGGAATGAGCACATTTCTCGATTCCCTTCTCCGGCCATCGTATTTGGCAGTTCAATGGTGAGAAATGTCTCAGTCCCTGGAGCAAAAACATTGTGCTATCCAGGAGCACGAGTACAAGACATCAATAAGCTGCTCCCAAACATTATAAACCATAATATCTGGCCCTCTGCCCTCCCTAAATTGTGGCATTGAACGGTTCAGCAGTCTTTTAGCCCTCCATAACAGGCTACAAGACTACTGCAGCTCTGTGGGTGGAACATTTATTGACAATTTTGAAACCTTCTGGAAACAAAGCTCGTTTCCTGAGGAGGATGGGATCCACACAAATCATTTGGGTTCCTCGATCCTTTCACAGCATTATAAGGAAGTGTTGAGAAAATGACTTATCATTGAACCAAGCCCAGCTCAGTTAATCCCTACCATTGTGTCGCTGAGTTGGCATAATGGTCCAGCAAATGTAAATTATCCCAAGGGCATAGGAAGACACTGTAAGTAACCTAATTTATGTCTGTATTACTGCCCTGAATGCCTCTGCTGATCCCACATATATTGTATTTAGTAATCATGTGCCTATGAGCCAGAGATACTGTTAGCACTGAGGTGGTGTGCCCTAGTAGGAAGTCCACTGTGTGCAGCTCACCCTGCACTAACATAAATAACATAAGCATGTCTACTGCCACTAAGATTCCCAGTAAAGCAATGAAAAGAAGCAAGCATCCCAGAAATGCTCAAAATAGCTCAAGTTAACATATGTAGCCTAAGAAACAAGGTTCATGAAGTCAATAACTTGCTAGTAACAGATCACATTCATTTTCTGACTATCTCTGTAACTCACATAAATAATACAGTGGTAGCAATACATGTGGAAGCAATACATGTTTATAACATCTATAGAAAACACAGAAATGCCAATGGAGGGCGTCTGGTAAGCTCGTGTCACTGGGCTGCTCGTGGCTGTGCTTCCCTTTGTAGTCTGTAATAGTTTGCAAGCCCTGCCACATCCGACAAGCGTCAGAGCTGGTGTAATATGGAGGATTCGATCTTACTCCTGTATTGACGCTTTGCCTGTTTGATGGTTCGTCGGAGGGCATAGCGGGATTTCTTATAAGCTTCCGGGTTAGAGTCCCACTCCTTGAAAGCGGCAGCTCTACTCTTTAGCTCAGCGCAGATGTTGCCTGTAATCCATGGCTTCTGGTTGGGCTATGTACGTACCGTCACTGTGGGGACAACATCATTGATGCACTTATTGATGAAGCCAGTGACTGATGTGGTGTACTCATCAATGCCATCGGAAGAATCCCAGAACATATTCCAGTCTGTGCTAGCAAAACAGTCCTGTAGTTTAGCATCTGCTTCATCTGACCACTATTTTATTGACAGAGTCACTGGTGCTTCCTGCTTTAATTTCTGCTTGTAAGCAGGAATCAGGAGGATAGAATTATGGTCAGATTTGCCAAATGGAGGGCGAGGGAGAGCTTTGTACACGTCTCTGTGTGTGGAGTAAATGATTTAAGTTCCCCTGCATTAAAGTCCCTGGCCACTAGGGGCTCTGCCTCTGTTAGAGTCTTTCCCTGTTTGCTTATGGCGGTATACAGCTCATTGAGTACGGTCTTAGTACCAGCATCAGTCTGTGGTGGTATGTAGACAGCTATGAAAAATATAGATGAAAACTCTCTAGGTAGATAGTGTGGTCTACAGCTTATCATGAGATACTCTACCTCAGGCGAGCAAAACCTCAAGACTTCCTTAGATATCGTGCACCAGCTGTTGTTTACAGATATACATAGACCGCCACCCCTTGTCTTACCAGAGGCTGCTGTTCTATCCTGCCGATAGAGTGTATAACCAGCCAGCTGTATGTTCTTAATGTCGTCGTTCAGCCACGACTCCGTGAAGCATAAGATATTACAGTTTTTAATGTCTTGCCAAACCCTCCCCTAACTCGGACGCTGCTGTTCTATCCTGCCGATACATAACCTGCCAACTATATGTAACACATGTTGTCGTTCAGCCATGACTCGGTGAAACATAAGATATTACGGTTTTTAATGTCCCGTTGGTAGGATGTACGTGCTTTTAGTCCGTCCAATTGATTATCCAGCGATTGTACATTGGCCAATAGTACGGATGGCAAAGGCAGATTAGCCACTCATCGCTTGATCCTCACAAGGCACCTGATCTCCTTCCGCAAAATCTCAGTCTCTTTCTCCTGCCAATGACGGGGATGAGGGCCTGTTAGGCTGTCTGAAGTAAATCCCTCACGTCCGACTCATTAAAGAAAAATTCTTCGTCCAATTCAAGGTGAGTAACCACTGTCCAGAAGCTCTTTTCGGTCATAAGAGAAGGTAGGAGCAACATTATGTCCAAAATATAACAAACTAAATAACCAACCATGCTAAGAGCCAATAAAACAGCATCTTGTTTGATCATCTATGTGATATCAACATAGAGGTATATTTTCTGGGTGATTTCAATATTGGACTGACTTTCATCAAGCTGCCCACTCAAGAAAAAAACTTGGTTCAGGTTATCAGTCAACCTACCAGGGTAGTTACAAACAGCACAGGAGTGAAATCATCAACATGTATTCATCACATCTTTACTAATGCAGCAAAAATTTGCTTTAAAGCAGTATAAAAATCCATCGGATGTATTGATCACAATATAGCAGACATATTTAGGAAAACCAAAGTTCCAAAGGCTGGGCCTAATGTAGTGTATATGAGATCACACAATAAGTTTTGTAGTGATCCCAATGTTGATGATGTAAAGAATATTTGTTTGTCTGTGGTGTGTAATGAGGAGCAACCAAACGCTGCAATTGCTTATTCCAGTTACTAATAAGCATTCACCCTTTAATAAAATTACTAAAAACTGTTAAATCCCCTTGGATTGATGAGGGTAGAGGCAAAAGATATGGCAACTATTTTAATTCCTTTTTTATTGGCAAGATTAACAATCTTGGGCATGACATGCCAGCCACGCCAGCAACAAACGCTGACACTACACATACAAGTATATCTGACCGAATTATGAAAAGATAAGAATTGTACTTTTGAACACCGTAAAGTCAGTATGGAAGAGGTGAATGTTTTGTTATTGTCTATCAACAATGACAAGCCACCAGGGTCTGACAATCTGTATGGAAAATTACTGAGGATAATAGCGGACGATATTGCCACTCACATTTGCCATATCTTCAATTTAAGCCTACTAGAGAGCAGTGCCCTAAGACCTGGAGGGAAGCTAAAGTCATTCTGCTACCTAAGAATAGTAAAGCCCCCCTTTACTGGCTCAAATAGCCGACCAATCAGCCTGTTACCAACCCTTAGTAAACTTCTGGAAAAAAATTGTGTTTGACCAGATACAATGCTATTTCACAGAAAACTAATTGACAACAGACTTTCAGCATGCTTATAGGGAAGGACACTCAACAAGCACAGCACTTACACAAATGACTGATGATTGGCTGAGAGAAATTGATGATAAAATGATTGTTGAGATTGTTTTGTTAGACTTTAGTGCGGCTTTTGACATCATCAATCACAGTCTGTTGCTGGAAAAACGTATGTGTTATGGCTTTACACCCCCTGCTATATTGTGGATAAAGAATTCCCTGTCTAACAGAACACAGAGGGTGTTATTTGGAATGGAAGCCTCTCCAACATAATCAAGGTAGTGTCAGGCATTCCCCAGGGCAGCTGTCTAGGCCCCTTACTCTTTTCAATCTTATTAACGACATGCCACTGGCTTTGAGTAAAGCCTGTGTGTCTATGTATACACATCAGCTACTACAGCAATTGAATTGACTGCAACAATTAACCTCTATGGGCTAGGTGGGACGCTAGCGTCCCCCCCCGTGGTGCACTCCATCAACAGCAGGTGCATTTCAAGAGCGGCAAATTTGAATCCAAATAAATGTCAAAATTCAAATTTTTCAAACATACAACTATTTTACACCCTTTGAAAGATAAACATCTCCTTAATCTAACCACGTTTTACGATTTCAAAAAGGTTTTACGGCAAAAGCATAAATTTAGAGTATGTTAGGACAGTACATTTACAAGAGTTGTGTGTAATGTTTTGTCAAGTCAAAGACAGGGTCACCAAAACCATAAAACCAGCTAAAATGATGCACTAACCTTTTACAATCTCCATCAGATGACACTCCTAGGACATTATGTTAGACAATGCATGCATTTTTAGTTCTATCAAGTTCATATTTATATCCAAAAACAGCGTTTTACTATGGCATTGATGTTGAGGAAATCGTTTCCCTCCAATAACCGGCAGTCAAGTCAACACCACAAATTAAATAATTAAAATTAGAAAACATTGGTAAAATATTATATTGTCATTTAAAGAATTATAGATTTACATCTCTTGAACGCAATCAACTTGCCAGATTTAAAAATAACCTTACTGGGAAATCACACTTTGCAATAATCTGAGCACTGCGCCCAGAAAAATACGCGTTGCGATACAGACTAGACGTCATGTTGGGGAGATCTAAAATCGAAAATAGTATGTAAATAATCCATTACCTTTGATTCTCTTCATCAGATGTCACTTCCAGGTATCACAGGTCCATAACGAATGTAGTTTTGTTCAAAAAAGCTCATCATTTATGTCCAAAAATCTCCGTCTTGTTAGCACATGATCTAAGCCAGCTGGACTTCTCGTCATGAACGAGGGGAAAAAATATATTTACGTTCGTTCAAACATGTCAAACGTTGTATAGCATAAATCATTAGGGCCTTTTTTAACCAGAACATGAATAATATTCAAGGTGGACGAATGCATACTCTTTTATAACGTATTGGAACGAGGGTACCCAACATAAGGCAGGTCCTACAGGCCCTAGTTTCTACCTTCTTAACCTGTTGGGTCTAGGGGGCAGCATTTGCACGTCTGGATAAAAAAAATGTACCCGATTTAATCTGGTTACTAATCCTACCCAGTAACTAGAATATGCATATACTTATTATATATGGATAGAAAACACTCTAAAGTTTCCAAAACTGTTTGAATGGTGTCTGTGAGTATAACAGAACTCATTTGGCAGGCAAAACCCTGAGACATTTTCTGACAGGAAGTGGATACCTGATGTGTTGTATTGAGTTTAAACCTATCCCATTGAAAAACACAGGGGTTTAGGAATATTTTGGCACTTCCTATTGCTTCCACTAGATGTCACCAGCCTTTACAAAGTGTTTTGAGTCTTCTGGAGGGAGATCTGACCGAACAAGAGCCATGGAACGGTGATGTCCCATTAGACACCTGGCGCGCTACTTCATGTTGGGTACCCTCGTTCCAATACGTTATAAAAGGCTATGCATTCGTCCACCTTGAATATTATTCATGTTCTGGTTAAAAAAGGCCCTAATGATTTATGCTATACAACGTTTGACATGTTTGAACGAACGGAAATATATTTTTTCCCCTCGTTCATGACGAGAAGTCCGGCTGGCTTACATCATGTGCTAACGAGACGGAGATTTTTGGACATAAATGATGAGCTTTTTTGAACAAAACTACATTCGTTATGGACCTGTGATACCTGGAAGTGACATCTGATGAAGAGAATCAAAGGTAATGGATTATTTACATAGTATTTTCGATTTTAGATCTCCCCAACATGACGTCTAGTCTGTATCGCAACGCGTATTTTTCTGGGCACAGTGCTCAGATTATTGCAAAGTGTGATTTCCCAGTAAGGTTATTTTTAAATCTGGCAAGTTGATTGCGTTCAAAAGATGTAAATCTATAATTCTTTAAATGACAATATAATATTTTACCAATGTTTTCTAATTTTAATTATTTAATTTGTGACGCTGACTTGACTGCCGGTTATTGGAGGGAAACGATTTCCTCAACATCAATGCCATAGTAAAACGCTGTTTTTGTATATAAATATGAACTTGATAGAACTAAAAATGCATGCATTGTCTAACATAATGTCCTAGGAGTGTCATCTGATGGAGATTGTAAAAGGTTAGTGTATCATTTTAGCTGGTTTTATGGTTTTGGTGACCCTGTCTTTGACTTGACAAAACATTACACACAACTCTTGTAAATGTACTGTCCTAACATACTCTAAATTTATGCTTTCGCCGTAAAACCTTTTTGAAATCGTAAAACGTGGTTAGATTAAGGAGATGTTTATCTTTCAAATGGTGTAACATAGTTGTATTTTTGAAAAATTTGAATTTTGACATTTATTTGGATTCAAATTTGCCGCTCTTGAAATGCACCTGCTGTTGATGGAGTGCACCACGGGTGGCACGCTAGCGTCCCACCTAGCCCCAAGAGGTTAACAACACTATCAACAAGGCAGGTCCTACAGGCCCTAGTTTCTACCTTCTTAACAACACTATCAACAAGGCAGGTCCTACAGGCCCTAGTTTCTACCTTCTTAACCTGTTATGGCTAGGGGCAGTATTTTCACAGCCGGATAAAAAACGTACCCGATTTAATCTGATTATTACTCCTGCCCAGAAACTAGAATATGCATATAGTTATTAGCTTTGGATAGAAAACACTCCAACGTTTCTAAAACTGTTTGAATGGTGTCTGTGAGTATAACAGAACTCATTTGGCAGGCCAAAACCTGAGAAGATTCCATGCAGGAAGTGCCCTGTCTGACAATTTCTTGCCCTTCTTGATTATCTCTATCCATTACAGAGGATCTCTGCTGTTACGTGACACTTCCTACGGCTCCCATGGGCTCTCAGAAGGCGGCAAAAAGCTGAATCGTGGCTTTGCAGGCTCTGGTTGAAACAAAGTAGCGCGTTTGGGTAGTGGCTGGTTACAGTACTGTGAGACTCAGGCGCATGCCCGCGTCGACAGAATGCTTTGTTTTCTTTCGTCTGTTTACCTAAACGCAGATTCCCGGTCGGAATATTATCGCTTTTTTACGAGAAAAATGGCATAAACATTTATTTTAAACAGCGGTTGACATGCTTCGAAGTACAGTAATGGAATATTTAGAAATCTTTTGTCACGAATTGCGCCATGCTCGTGACCCTTATTTACAATTCGGATAGTGTCTTGAACGCACGAACAAAACGCCGCTATTTGGATATAACGATGGATTATTTTGGACCAAACCAACATTTGTTATTGAAGTAGCAGTCCTGGGAGTGCATTCTGACGAAGACAACAAAGGTAATCAAACTTTTGTAATAGTAAATCGGAGTTTGGTCAGGGCTAAACTTGGTCGGTGTCTAAATAGCTAGCCGTGATGGCTGGGCTATCTACTGAGAATATTGCAAAATGTGCTTTCACCGAAAAGCTATTTTAAAATCGGACATATCGAGTGCATAGAGGAGTTCTGTATCTATAATTCTTAAAATAATTGTTATGTTTTTTGTGAACGTTTATCGTGAGTAATTTAGTAAATTCACCGGATGTTTGCGAGGGGTATGCTAGTTCTGAACGTCACATGCTAATGTAAAAAAGCTGTTTTTTTATATAAATATGAACTTGATTGAACAAAACATGCATGCATTGTATAACATAATGTCCTAGGGTTGTCAGCTGATGAAGATCATCAAAGGTTAGTGCTGCATTTAGCTGTGGTTTTGTTTTTTGTGACATTATATGCTAGCTTGAAAAATGGGTGTCTGATTATTTCTGGCTGGGTACTCTGCTGACATAATCTAATGTTTTGCTTTCGCTGTAAAGCCTTTTTGAAATCGGACAGTGTGGTTAGATAAAGGAGAGTCTTATCTTTAAAATGCTGTGAAATAGTCATATGTTTGAAAAATGGAAGTTTTTGGATTTTAGAGGAGTTTGTATTTCGCGCCACGCCCATCATTGGATATTGGAGCAGGTGTTCCGCTAGCGGAACGTCTACATGTAAGAACAGCACTATCAACAAGGCAGGTCCTACAGGCCCTAGTTTCTACCTTCTTAACAACACTATCAACAAGACAGGTCCTACAGGCCCTAGTTTCTACCTTCTTAACAACACTATCAACAAGGCAGGTCCTACAGGCCCTAGTTTCTACCTTCTTAACAACATTATCAACAAGGCAGGTCCTACAGGCCCTAGTTTTGTCACACCTGGACTACTGTTCAGTCGTGTGATCAGGTGCTACAAACGGTACTTAGGAAAATTGCAATTGTCTCAGAACAGGGCAGCACGGCTGGCCCTTGGATGTACACAGAGAGCTAACATTAATATGTCAGTCTCTCCTGGCTCAAAGTGGAGGAAATTGACTTCATCACTACTTGTAAATGTGAGAGGTATTGCCATGTTGAATGCACTCAAGCTGTCTTTTTGAACTAGTGGCACACAGCTCAGACACCCCATGCATACCCCACAAGATATGCCACCAGAGGTCTCTTCACAGTCCCCAAGTCCAGAACAGACTATGGGAGGAGCACAGTACTACATAGAGCCATGACTACATGGAACTCTATTCCACATCAGGTAACTGATGCAGCAATAGAATCAGATTTAAAAAACAGATATAAATACACCTTATGGAACAGAGGGGACTGTGAAGAGACACACAGACAGGCACAGACACATGCACACACACACGATAACATACGCACTATACACAGATGGATTTTGTGTTGTAGATATGTGTTAGTAGAGTAGGGGTCTGAGGGCACACAGTGTGTTGTGGAATCTGTTGTGAATTCTGTAATTAATGTGTTGTAATGTTTTTACAATTGTACAACTGCCTTAATGTTGCTGTACCCCAGGAAGAGTAGCTGCTGCCTTGGCAGGAACAAATGTGGATCCATAATAAACCCCAGGAAGAGTAGCTGCTGCCTTGGCAGGAACTAATGGGGATCCATAATAAACCCTAGGAAGAGTAGCTGCTGCCTTGGCAGGAACAAATGTGGATCCATAATAAACCCCAGGAAGAGTAGCTGCTGCCTTGGCAGGAACTAATGGGGATCCATAATAAACCCCAGGAAGAGTAGCTGCTACCTTTTCAGGAACTAATGGGGATCCATAATAAACCCCAGGAAGTAGCTGCTGCCTTGGCAGGAACTAATGGGGATCCATAATAAACCCCAGGAAGAGTAGCTGCTGCCTTGGCAGGAACTAATGGGGATCCATAATAAACCCTAGGAAGTAGCTGCTGCCTTGGCAGGAACTAATGGGGATCCATAATAAACCCCAGAAAGAGTAGCTGCTGCCTTGGCAGGAACTAATGGGGATCCATAATAAACCCCAGGAAGAGTAGCTGCTGCCTTGGCAGGAACTAATGGAGATCCATAATAAACCCCAGGAAGAGTAGCTGCTGCCTTGGCAGGAACTAATGGGGATCCATAATAAACCCCAGGAAGAGTCGCTGCTGCCTTGGAAGGAACTAATGGGGATCCATAATAAACACCAGGAAGAGTAGCTGCTGCCTTGGCAGGAACTAATGGGGATCCATAATAAACCCCAGGAAGAGTAGCTGCTGCCTTGGCAGGAACTAATGGGGATCCATAATAAATATAAACACAGTACTTACGCTGTAATCATCTGGTAGTCTGAGGAGTTGAAGACGTAACCCCCGATGACCCACATGATCCCCTGGTCCACTACAGCCTTGTGGGAAGCCCTGGCCAGACCTGGCTCGGGGTACTCCTCCCGCTGCCAGAACGAGGAGTTGGCTGGGACGGACACAGAGCAGCCTGGACCTGATGGGGAAGAGAAGATGGATGAGTGACGGATTAGATCTCCACGACTAGCCTGGTCTCCACGACTAGCCTGGTCTCCACGACAAGCCTGGTCTCCACGACTAGCCTGGTCTCCGCGACTAGCCTGGTCTCCGCGACAAACCTGGTCTCCGCGACTAGCCTGGTCTACGCGACTAGCCTGGTCTACGCGACTAGCCTGGTCTCCGCGACTAGCCTGGTCTCCGCGACTAGCCTGGTCTACGCGACTAGCCTGGTTATATGCAGACTATCACTTACGTAGACAATACATCATATTTAAAAAATAAACATACAGTTGAAGTCGGAAGTTTACATACACTTAGGTTGGAGTCATTAAAACGAGTTTTTCTACCACTCCACAAATGTCTTGTTAATCTCTCTGGGGTAGGGGGCAGTATTTTGACATCCGGATGAAAAGCATGCCCAAAGTAAACTGCCTGTTACTCAGGCCCAGAAGCTAGGATATGCATATAATTGGTAGATTTGGATGGAAAACACTCTAAAGTTTCTAAAACTGTTAAAATAATGTCTGTGAGTATAACAGAACTGATTTGGCAGGCAAAACCCCGAGGACAAACCATCCAAAGGGAAAAAGAATTGAGGTCATAGGATTTTCCAATTGTTTTCTTTTGGGACTCCCTTTTTATTAGGAACCTCGTTGCAGTTCCTATGGCTTCCACTAGATGTCAACATTCTTTAGAAATTGTTCGATGTTTTTCTATTGAGAAATGAAGAAGTAGGCCTATTCATTGTAAGTGTCACTCCAGGTGGACTCTACAGCTTTTCATCCGGAGCTGAAAATAGTGCCCCCTACCCTAGTGAGGTTAAATTGTTTAACTTGGGTCAAACGGTTCAGGTAGCCTTCCACAAGCTTCCCACAATAAGTTGGGTGAATTTTGGCCCATTCCTCCTGACAGAGCTGGTGTAACTGAGTCAGGTTTGTAGGCCTCCTTGCTCGCACACGCTTTTTCAGTTCTGCCCACAAATGTTCTATAGGATAGAGATCAGGGCTTTGTGATGGCCACTCCAATACCTTGACTTTCTACTTAAGCCATTTTGCCACAACTTTGGAAGTATGCTTGGGGTCGTTGTCCACTTGGAAGACCCATTTGCGACCAAGCTTTAACTTCCTGACTGATGTCTTGAGATGTTGCTTCAATATATTCACATCATTTTCCTTCCTCACGATGCCATCTATTTTGTGAAGTGCACCAGTCCCTCCTGCAGCAAAGCACACCGACAACATGATGCTTCACAGTTGGGATGGTGTTCTTCAGCTTGCAAGCCTCCCCCTTTTCCTTCAAACATAACGATGGTCATTATGGCCCAACAGTTCTATTTTTGTTTCATCAGACCAGAGGACATTGCTCCAGAAAGTACAATCTTTGTCCCCATGTCCAGTTGCAAACCGTAGTCTGGCTTTTTTCTGGCGGTTTTGGAGCAGTGGCTTCTTCTTTGCTGAGCGGCTTTTCAGGTTATGTCGATATAGGACTCGTTTTACTGTTGATATAGATACTTTTGTACCTGTTTCCTCCAGCATCTTTACAAGGTTCTTTGCTGTTGTTCTGGGATTGATTTGCACTTTTCGCACCAAAGTACATTCATCTCTAGGAGACAGAACACGTCTCCTTCCTGAGCGATATGATGGCTGCGTGGTCCCATGGTGTTTATACTTGCGTACTATTGTTTGTACAGATGAACGGGGTACCTTCAGGCATTTGGAAATTGCTCCCAAGGATGAACCAGAACTGTGGAGGTCAACAATGTTTTTTCTGAGGTCTTGGCTGATTTCTTTTGATTTTCCCATGATGTCAAACAAAGAGGCACTGAGTTTGAAGGTAGGCCTTGAAATACATCCACAGGTACACCTCCAATTGACTCAAATGTTGTCAATTAGCCTATCAGAAGCTTCTAAAGCCATGACATCATTTTCTGGAATCTGTAAACAATTGTTGGAAAAACTACTCGTGTCATGCACACAGTAGATGTCCTAACCGACATGCCAAAACTATAGTTTGTTAACAAGAAATTTGTGGAGTGGTTGAAAAACAAGTTTTAATGACTCCATCCTAAGTGTATGTAAACTTCCGACTTCAACTGTATGTAGAAGTTCATAGACAATGTGATGAGTCTCTTATAGGTAGAACACAGAGGTCAATAACATTAGTGGCTGAGGGTCAGAGTGCTGATCTAGAATCAGTTTGCCAGTCCTAGAGAAGCATACAAACTCTGAAATGATTATTGAATAGGCTTTTAGTTAGATAGAGACTGTGCCCACCTTGCCACCCAGGTTGGCATCGACATGTCTTTGTGTCCTGAAGGCAGTGTCCCCTGTCAGGCCAACCACAGTCTGACAGGCAGTAAGGGACATCACAGGCCTCGCCCTTCCAATTGGATTCACAGTCACAATAAACAGCACCTGTTAAGTTCCCAACGCGACACTCCCCTCGGCCTGAACAGTTGTTAGGGCACGTGTTCACCCTGGGGGAGGGGGGTGAGACAGAGAGAGAAAAATAA
>NC_138291.1:970000-1030000 GCF_965601325.2 Salmo salar
CCCGGTTAACTAAGTGCTTTATCTCTTCCTGTTATCCTGGTTAACTAACTGCATTATGTCTTCCTGTTAGCCAATATAACTAAGTGCATTATCTCTTCCTGTTAGCCTGGTTAACTAAGTGCATTATCTCTTCCTGTTAGCCTGGTTAACTAAGTGCATTATCTCTCCCCGTTAGCCTGGTTAACTAAGTGCATTATCTCTTCCTGTTAGCCTGGTTAACTAACTGCATTATCTCTTCCTGTTAGCCTGGTTAACTAAGTGCATTATCTCTTCCTGTTAGCCTGGTTAACTAAGTGCATTATCTCTTCCTGTTAGCCTGGTTAACTAAGTGCATTATCTCTTCCTGTTAGCCTGGTTAACTAACTGCCTTATCTCTTCCCGTTAGCCTGGTTAACTAAGTGCATTATCTCTTCCTGTTAGCCTGGTTAACTAAGTGCATTATCTCTTCCTGTTAGCCTGGTTAACTAAGTGCATTATCTCTTCCTGTTAGCCTGGTTAACTAAGTGCATTATCTCTTCCTGTTAGCCTGGTTAACTAAGTGCATTATCTCTTCCTGCTACTCCCTTTTATATTTAGCGATCCAGTTTACAAAACAAAGTGGCACTTTTCCTCTTTTGGTAAAGAGCTACTGCAGCTACTGTCCAGACTCACCTGTTACTAAGAAGAGGCCCTGCAAGGTCAGACTCACCTGTAGGAGACGCTGAACACAGTCAGGTTATAAGGTCAGGGGTTAAAGGTTACCTATATGAGATGTTGAAGCCGGTCAGGTTATAAGCAGCGTCGCTGAAGAAGTGGAGGAGAGCGTAACCAGACTGTGAAACCACCTCCGGAACCGTCTCGTTGCCGTAGCGCTCAGGAACTATCAACCCACTGCAACAAGGACGGACAACACCCATCAACACCCTGAATAATTCATCGTTACCCAGGTAAATCAATAATTCACCGTTAACCAGGTAAATCAATAATTCATCGTTACCCAGGTAAATCAATAATTCATCGTTACCCAGGTAAATCAATAATTTATCGTTACCCAGGTAAATCAATAATTTATCGTTACCCAGGTAAATCAATAATTCACCGTTACCCAGGTAAATCAATAATTCACCGTTACCCAGGTAAATCAATAACTTATCGTTAACCAGGTAAATCAATAATTCATCGTTACCCAGGTAAATCAATAATTCATCGTTACCCAGGTAAATCAATAATTCATCGTTACCCAGGTAAATCAATAACTTATCGTTAACCAGGTAAATCAATAATTCACCGTTACCCAGGTAAATCAATAACTTATCGTTAACCAGGTAAATCAATAATTCATCGTTACCCAGGTAAATCAATAATTCATCGTTACCCAGGTAAATCAATAATTCATCGTTACCCAGGTAAATCAATAACTTATCGTTACCCAGGTAAATCAATAATTTATTGTTAACCAGGTACATCAACATCTCTTGTAACAACATAAATCATCAGGTAAATCATTAACAACATTATGCAGGTTCATTAACGGATCAATGAAAGACATTCCTCAGTTGAAGTAATGCAGTTTGAGAACAGCAGTGAGGAGCAGATGTCTATGATCATGACAACAACAGGCCTCTTGGATCTCCTGGTTGACCTCAGAGTAACAGGTCATTACAGAGAACTCTCCCTCCACATCTCTCATAGTGCACATCACACTGTCATACCACTGCTACCAACCCAATACAAGGTACCACTGCTACCAACCCAATACAAGGTACCACTGCTATCAACCCAATACAAGGTATCACTGCTATCAACCCAATACAAGGTACCACTGCTATTAACCCAATACAAGGTATCACTGCTATCAACCCAATACAAGGTATCACTGCTACCAACCCAATACAAGGTACCACTGCTATCAACCCAATACAAGGTACCACTGCTATCAACCCAATACAAGGTATCACTGCTACCAACCCAATACAAGGTATCACTGCTATCAACCCAATACAAGGTACCACTGCTATCAACCCAATACAAGGTATCACTGCTATCAACCCAATACAAGGTACCACTGCTACCAACCCAATACAAACCACCACCACCACCCCCACCACCACCACCTACAATCACCACCATCGCCACCACCACCACCACCCCCACCACCACCACCTACAATCACCACCACAACCACCACCGCCACTACCTACAAATCACCACAACCAGACCTACACATACAGGTGGACCACCAGCCTCCCTGTACCCACCTGAAGGCAGCCAGTAGAGGAGTGTAGATAGAGTCACCATCGTACACATACAGGTGGTCCCAGCTACACTCTGTAGCAAAGTGGTCCAACCTCAGTCTGAGGATGCTGTTGGGCCTGCAGGACAGAGACAGAATACAGTTAGGCCTTTGGTTGGAGAAACACATTATTATTTTCAATGACGGCCTAGGAACGGTGGGTTAACTGCCTTGTTCAGGGGTAGAACAACAGATTTTTACCTTGTCAGCTCAGGGATTCAATCTTGCAACCTTACGGTTAACTAGTCCAATGCTCTAACCACCTGCTTTACATTGCACTCCACGAGGAGCCTGCCTGTTACGCGAATGCAGTAAGAAGCCAAGGTAAGTTGCCAGCTGGCATTAAACTTATCTTATAAAAACAATCAATCAATCATAATCACTAGTTAACTACACATGGTTGATGATATTACTAGTTTATCTAGCCTGTCCTGCTTTGCATATAATCGCTTAGGTACACGTTGCTCCAACCATAAACATCAATGCCTTTCTTAAAATCAATACACAAGTATATATTTTTAAACCTGCATATTTAGTTAATATTGCCTGCTAACATGAATTTCATTTAACTAGGGAAAATGTGTCACTTCTCTTGCAAACAGAGTCAGGGTATATGCAGCAGTTTGGGCCGCCTGGCTCGTTGCGAACTGTGAAGACTATTTCTTCCTAACAAAGACAGCCAACTTCGCCAAACGGGGGATGATTTAACAAAAGCGCATTTGCAAAAAAAGCACAATCGTTGCACGACTGTACCTAACCATAAACATCAATGCCTTTCTTAAAATCAATACACAGAAGTATATATTTTTAAACCTGCATATTTAGCTAAAAGAAATCCAGGTTAGCAGGCAATATTTACCAGGTGAAATTGTGTCATTTTGCGTTCATTGCACACAGTCAGGGTATATGCAACAGTTTGGGCCGCCTGGCTCGCTGCGAACTAATTTGCCAGAATTTTACGTAATTATGACATAACATTGAAGGTTGTGCAATGTAACAGGAATATTTAGACTTATGGATGCCACCCGTTAGATAAAATACGGAACGGTTCCGTATTTCACTGACAGGAAAAACGTTTTGTTTTCGAGATGATAGTTTCCGGATTCGACCATATTAATGACCTAAGGCTCGTATTTCTGTGTGTTATTGTATTATAATTAAGTCTATGATTTGATAGAGCAGTCTGACTGAGCGATGTTAGGCAGCAGCAGGCTCGTAAGCATTCATTCAAAACAGCCCTTCGCAATGCATTGCGCTGTTCATGACTTCAAGCCTGTCAACTCCCGAGATTAGGCTGGCAATACTAAAGTGCCTATAAGAACATCCAATAGTCAAAGGTATATGAAATACAAATCGTATAGAGAGAAATAGTCCTATAATTCCTATAATAACTACAACCTAAAACTTCATACCTGGGAATATTGAAGACTCATGTTAAAAGGAACCACCAGCTTTCATATGTTCTCATGTTCTGAGCAAGGAACTTAAACGTTAGCTTTCTTACATGGCACATATTGCACTTTTACTTTCTTCTCCAACACTTTGTTTTTGCATTATTTAAACCAAATTGAACATGTTTCATTATTTCTGAGGCTAAATTGATTTTTATTGATGTTTTATATTAAGTTAAAATAAGTGTTCATTCAGTATTGTTGTAATCGTCATTATTACAAAAATCGGCCGATTAATCGGTAGAGGCTTTTTTTTGGGTCCTCCAATAATCGGCATCGGCGTTGAAAATTCATAATCGGTCGACCTCTAAAAAGGATGTTTTGGGGCATAGAATGCACAGCTGCATGTGGTTCAATTTGAAGAGATAAATCATTGCCATAAGCACGAAATGCTCAACTGTTTTCAGCGGAGTGGTGGCAGCGTAGCCTAGTGGTTAGAGCGTTGGATTAGTATCCCAAAGGTTGCAAGATCAAATCCCCGAGCTGACAAGGTACAACTCTGTCGTACTGCCCCTGAACAAGGCCGTTAACCCACTGTTCCTAGGCCGTCATTGAAAATAAGAACTTGTTCTTAACTGACTTGCCTAGTTAAATAAAGGTTAAATAAAATAAAATAAAAAAATAAAAAACCACAAGTGTTCAAAATGTTATCACTGTAAACACTCATGGAACACTTGGCAATGCTCGTAACAACAAATCATGTCCTTCTGTCTCAGCACCAGATTCCCAGTGCTGGAGGTCAGTGGGGTTGTACTGGAAGACTGGCTGTCTCCCAAATGGACCCCTATTCTCTATATAGTGTACTACTTTAGACTAGAGCCCTATGGGTCCTGGTCAAAGAGCCCTATTAGAGCCCTATGGGTCCTGGTCAAAGTGCCCTTTTAGAGCCCTATGGGTCCTGGTCAGAGCCCTATTAGAGCCCTATGGGTCCTGGTCAAAGTGCCCTATTAGAGCCCTATGGGTCCTGGTCAGAGCCCTATTAGAGCCCTATGGGTCCTGGTCAAAGTGCCCTTTTAGAGCCCTATGGGTCCTGGTCAGAGCCCTATTAGAGCCCTATGGGTCCTGGTCAAAGTGCCCTATTAGAGCCCTATGGGTCCTGGTCAGAGCCCTATTAGAGCCCTATGGGTCCTGGTCAGAGCCCTATTAGAGCCCTATGGGTCCTGGTCAGAGCCCTATTAGAGCCCTATGGGTCCTGGTCAAAAGTAGTTCACTAAATAGGAAGCCATTCGGGACACAAGCAGTGGATTGTCCTCACTTCATTAGCTAGCTGCTCTTCTAAGAGTCCCACAGCAGAATGATGTCAACATGGATGATTCAGTTATTATTATAGAAGTCCAGTTCATCACTTTGTTTTTCTCAACATTCTGGTGATTTGGATTCAGAAGATGAACTAGTGGGATGAAGCTAAGTGCTGATAACCTGGTGCCCGATAACCTGTTAACACGCTTCATTTAATGAAGAATCTCTATTTGCATAGAGAATGTAACAGCAAAACCATTTAAAACAAACATCACTGCATATTATGAAGCTTAGCTTATCACTGGTATAACTTTCAATTCATAAACAGCAACATATTATTGGTTGATCTTTAAGAGAAGCTTGGCAATACACACTCAGTGGCCAGTTTATTAGGTACACTCATCTAGTACTGGGTCGGCCACCCCCTTTGCCTCCAGAACAGTATCGGGTCGGCCACCCCCTTTGCCTCCAGAACAGTACCGGGTCGGCCACCCCCTTTGCCTCCAGAACAGTACCGGGTCGGCCACCCCCTTTGCCTCCAGAACAGTACCGGGTCGGCCACCCCCTTTGCCTCCAGAACAGTACCGGGTCGGCCACCCCCTTTGCCTCCAGAACAGTACTGGGTCGGCCACCCCCTTTGCCTCCAGAACAGTACCGGGTCGGCCACCCCCTTTGCCTCCAGAACAGTACCGGGTCGGCCACACCCTTTGCCTCCAGAACAGTACCGGGTCGGCCACACCCTTTGCCTCCAGAACAGTACCGGGTCGGCCACCCCCTTTGCCTCCAGAACAGCCCGACCCGGTTCAGGGATGGAAACGTTGCTCAATTGGTATCAAGGGACCTAACATGTGCCAGAAAGATATTCTCCACAGCATTACACCACCAGCCTGTACCGTGGACACCAGGCAGGATGGGTCCATATCCTGACTCTGCCATCAGCATGCCGCAACAGGTACCAGGATTCGTGGGACCAGGTGATGTTTTGCCACTCCTCAGTTGTCCAGTGTTGGCCCAATGGAGCAGCTTGTTCTAGCTGATAGGAGCGGAACCCGGTTTGGTCGTCTGCTGCAATAGCCAATCCGTGACAAGGACCGAAGAGTTGTGTTCCAAGATGCCGTTCTCCACACCACTGTTGTACTGCACCGTTATTCGGCCTGGTTGTGGCCTGGTTGTGGCCTGGTTGTGGCCCGGTCGTGGCCCGGTTGTGGTCTGGTCGTGGCCCGGTCGTGGCCTGGTCGTGGCCTGGTTGTGGCCCGGTCGTTATCTTGCACGATTCTTGCCATTCTCCTTCGACTTCTCTCATCAACAAGCTGTTTCCGCCCACAGGACTAACGCTGACTGGATGTTTTTTGTTTGTCACACCATTCTCTGTAAACCCTAGACAGTGTCGTGAGTGAAAATCCCAGGAGGCCATTTCTGAGATAGTGGAACCGGCACGCCTGGCACCAACTATCATACCACACTCAAAGTCGCTTAGGCCACTTGTTTTGCTCATTCTAACGTTCAATCGAACAGTAACTGAATGCCTGAATGCCTGTCTGCCTGCTTCATATAGCAAGCCACGGCCACGTGACTCACCGTCTCTAGGAGCGAACCATTTGGGTGAACAGGGTGGTGTACCTAATAAACTGGCACTGACTGTAGATTGGGCCTATCTTTCAGTGACATTGTGCAGGCTGGAGGCATGTTGTTGTTGTGCAATTAGTCTATAGTTATACGGACGTTCCCTCAATGAGCCAGGTGCATTTGGTCTTGTACTTGTAGTTCCCTGGTCCGTCTGTCAGGAACCCTGAGGGACCCGTCAGCCTATAGGAGAGAAGAGAGGTCAAAGGTCAGAACAGTAGGCCAATAGGAGAGCGAGAAAGGGTCAGAGGTTAGCCTATAGGAGAGGACAGATCAGTCAACCAATAGGAGAGAGAGAACAGAGGTTAGAGATGAAAGGCCATCGCCTCACCTTACTGTACACCTATTACAGTCACACCTGATAACACTGCCATTCACAAGATCAGCCATTCATCCAGTCCCAAGATCAGCCATTCATCCAGTCACAAGATCAGCCATTCATCCAGTCACAAGATCAGCCATTCATCCAGTCACAAGATCAGCCATTCATCCAGTCACACCTGATAACACTGCTATTCACAAGATCAGCCATTCATCCAGTCACAAGATCATCCATTCATCCAGTCACACCTGATAACACTGCCATTCACAAGATCAGCCATTCATCCAGTCACAAGATCAGCCATTCATCCATTCACAAGATCAGCCATTCATCCAGTCACAAGATCAGCCATTCATCCAGTCGCAAGATCAGCCATTCATCCAGTCGCAAGATCAGCCATTCATCCAGTCACACCTGATAACACTGCCATTCATCCAGTCACAAGATCAGCCATTCATCCAGTCCCAAGATTAGCCATTCATCCATTCACAAGATCAGCCATTCATCCAGTCCCAAGATCAGCCATTCATCCAGTCCCAAGATCAGCCATTCATCCAGTCCCAAGATCAGCCATTCATCCATTCACAAGATCAGCCATTCATCCAGTCCCAAGATCAGCCATTCATCCAGTCCCAAGAACAGCCATTCATCCAGTCCCAAGATCAGCCATTCATCCAGTCCCAAGATCAGCCATTCATCCAGTCCCAAGATCAGCCATTCATCCAGTCCCAAGATCAGCCATTCATCCAGTCCCAAGATCAGCCATTCATCCAGTCCCAGCCAGTCCCAAGATCAGCCATTCATCCAGTCACAAGATCAGCCATTCATCCAGTCCCAAGATCAGCCATTCATCCAGTCCCAAGATCAGCCATTCATCCAGTCCCAAGATCAGCCATTCATCCAGGCCCAAGATCAGCCATTTTGGGGAATATTCAGAGGTGGAAACTTTCCGTGGGAATTAACGGGAATATATGGGAATTAACGGAAATATATGCAAATTAATATTAATACCATTTAAATGTAGATGTTTTTTTGCATTGGATATATTTACCATATCATATGGAGACAGAAACATAAACCTTTTACCTTATCATAAGTAGAAATAATTGCAAATTATTAAATCCTTCCAATAGAAATAAAAAAACAATTTAGTTACGAATTGAACTTTAATTAAATGAGTTGACTCTTCACATGGGATGATTTCACTGAACAACAACTGAAAGGGAATATTGAATGATCCCCAATGATCCATCGCATCTCCCAAAAACGTTTTCAACATACATCTGTAAAATGATAGTCTAGAAACTAAAGCTTTGGTTGTCTTCCTCTCAGGCTTCCATGTCTTCTCCCTGGACCTCCTCAATGTCCACCTCTTGAACATCAGACTCTGAGGCCTCATCTTCACTGTCACTTTCCAACCTTGTTGAGGATGGCTCGTTGTCAGGCTCAAAATGCCTCAAATTTGCCCGGATGGCCACCAATGTTTCAACCCTTGTATTGGTCAGCCTGTTGCGTGCTTTGGTGTGTGTGTTCCCAAACAAGGACCAGTTGCGCTCTGAGGCGGCTGATGTTGGTGGGATTTGGAGGATGATGGAGGCAACAGGGGAAAGAGCCTCAGATCCACAAAGTCCCTTCCACCAGGTGGCTGATGAGATATGTTGGCACGACTGCCATATTGCATCTCCATCCCAAAGCCCTTGCTTGGAAGTGTACTTCGCCAGACTGCCAAGAACCTTGCCCTCATCCAGGCCAAGGTGGCGAGACACGGTAGTGATGACACCATAGGCCTTGTTGATCTCTGCACCAGACAGGATGCTCTTGCCAGCATACTTGGGGTCCAACATGTACGCTGCGGCGTGTATGGGCTTCAGGCAGAAGTCTTCACGCTTTTTGATGTATTTCAGAACTGCAGTTTCCTCTGCTTGGAGCAACAGTGAAGTGGGCAGGGCAGTACGGATTTCTTCTCTTACATCTGCAAGCAGAGTCTGAACATCAGACAGGATGGCATTGTCTCCCTCAATCCGTGCAATGGCTACTGCTATAGGTTTCAGGAGTTTCAGGCTGCTTACCACTCTCTCCCAAAATACATCATCCAGGAGGATCCTCTTGATGGGGCTGTCCATATCGGCAGACTGTGATATGGCCATTTCTTGGAGAGACTCCTTCCCCTCCAGGAGACTGTCAAACATGATGACAACACCACCCCAACAGGTGTTGCTGGGCAGCTTCAATGTGGTGCTCTTATTCTTCTCACTTTGCTTGGTGAGGTAGATTGCTGCTATAACTTGATGACCCTTCACATACCTAACCATTTCCTTGGCTCTCTTGTAGAGTGTATCCATTGTTTTCAGTGCCATGATGTCCTTGAGGAGCAGATTCAATGCATGAGCAGCACAGCCAATGGGTGTGATGTGAGGGTAGGACTCCTCCACTTTAGACCAAGCAGCCTTCATGTTCGCAGCATTGTCTGTCACCAGTGCAAATACCTTCTGTGGTCCAAGGTCATTGATGACTGCCTTCAGCTCATCTGCAATGTAGAGACCGGTGTGTCTGTTGTCCCTTGTGTCTGTGCTCTTGTAGAATACTGGTTGAGGGGTGGAGATGATGTAGTTAATTATTCCTTGCCCACGAACATTCGACCACCCATCAGAGATGATTGCAATACAGTCTGCTTTCTCTATGATTTGCTTGACCTTCACTTGAACTCTGTTGAACTCTGCATCCAGCAAATTAGTAGATAAAGCATGTCTGGTTGGAGGGGTGTATGCTGGGCGAAGAACATTCAGAAATCTCTTCCAATACACATTGCCTGTGAACATCAGAGGTGAACCAGTTGCATACACAGCTCGAGCAAGACATTCATCAGCATTTCTCTGACTACGTTCCTCCATTGAGTCAAAAAACTTCTGATTCCAGGAGGACCGTGAGCTGTTGGTATCGATAAGGTGTCTGATTCATCATTTTCACCTCAAATAGAAGTAGAGGGACTTTAGTCAGAGGTTGCTTGTTGTGAGCGCTGAGGGAACTTTATGCACTTGGCCAGATGATTCTGCATCTTTGTTGCATTCTTCACATATGATTTGGCACAGTATTTGCAAATGTACACAGCTTTTCCTTCTACATTAGCTGCAGTGAAATGTCTCCACACATCAGATAGTGCCCGTGGCATTTTCCTGTAAAGATTAGAAAAAGATGAGTAAAAAATATAAAAAAATACAATTCCATGTACAGATAAATAGTTAAGCAGTTAGATTAAACAACTCCTTTGTAAGATAAATGTTTTAAAATGAAACATGTATGGAAACAGGTGAATTAACACTCCTCAGATAGCAGGCTCAAGCAAGCTAAAACCCACATGGTAGCAAAAACTAACTAGCAGAAATTGTTAACAAGTTAGAAATGATTTAAACACACTTTGCTGTAGGCTATATTTACTAGTTAACAAAAAATGTATGTCAAATAAAATATATTCACCCCACCCAGTATTGTAATCAAAACTTACCAGAAAGCATGTAGTCCTTGGCTCAGACAGTGTAGTAGTGTGGGCTCAATAGCATCTCATTAGTGTGCAAGATCTTGAGAATCAGCTGTACATGTGATGGAAGAAGAGGGTTGCAGTTCCATTGAATTGGGGATAGTTTAACCAAAATATGCCACAAGACCTAGAATTGCCTTATGTGTATCCCACAAAAAAAGGTTCACTGTTATAAGCTAACTTTTTGCTGAATTTAAGCAAAATTCCCTAAATTTACCCAGAAAGTTTCCGACCCTTTGCAACCTTACTATAGACAGAGGATGGTTGAAGAGTTAAAATGTAGATGTTGTCATTTAATGACAGCTCACACAAACTGCCATAATGTTTTAGTTTGACTGTCCTCTCCAGTCACAAGCCAGATGGCTGATCAATGAACAGGGATATACAGGGACAGAGAGGGATTTATGCTGAGCTGTTCTTCAACCAGTTCTAGCTGAGCAACTACCTTTAATTACTCCTGTTATTGTCGATATGTTCTTCCAAATAAGGGAACCTCCAGTCTATTGAGGTGTGGTAGACTTCTGACCTGTTCGTGTCAGTAATGAGTGAATGTTATCGTTGGGCTACTCATTGTGTATAATTCCTTGTGCTATAATTTCTCTCTCTCTCTCTCTCTGCATTGTTGGGAAAGGCCGGTAAGTCAACATTTCACTGTTAGTCTACACCTGTTGTTTACCAAGCATGTGCCAAATAACATTTGGAGGTGCTGGATAGACATTTTTTTCGACATACCAGTCATAAGAGGAGTAGTAAATGAAGGTAGTTGCTTAAAATTCCATATTTGGTGAGTAAGAAACTTATTTTGACATTAGAAAGCTCACAGTTTGTTTAACATGATTATGAACGACTACCTCATTTCTGTACTCCACACATACAATTCTGTAAGGTCCCTCAGTCCAGCAGGGAGGTTTTCCAATGCCTTACAAAAAAAAAGCAGACATTGAATATCCTTTGAGTATGGTGAAGTTATTAATTACATTTTGGTGTATCAATACACACAGTCATTACAAAGAAACAGACGTCCTTCCTAACTTAGTTACCGGAGAGGAAAGAAACCCCTCAGGGATTTCATTATGAGGCCGATGGTGACTTTAAAACAGTTACAGAGTTTAATGGCTGTGATAGGAGAAAACTGAAGATAGTTACTCCACAATATTAACCTAATTGACTGACTAAAAAGAAGAATACAAATATTCCAAAACATGTATTCTGTTGATGGAGACGGCTCTCAACTAGGAGGCATTCTGCCTTCCGGGAAACAGAAAGGACAATGGAGACGGCTCTCAACCATTGGGGATCCATACAGCCTCCATCCTACTAAACTACACTGTAGCAGTTACAGATCCATACAGCCTCCATCCTACTAAACTACACTGTAGCAGTTACAGATCCATACAGCCTCCATCCTACTAAACTACACTGTAGCAGTTACAGATCCATACAGCCACCATCCTACTGAACTACACTGTAGTAGTTACAGATCCATACAGCCTCCATCATACTAAACTACACTGTAGCAGTTACAGATCCATACAGCTATGGAGCCTCCATCCAACTAAACTACACTGTAGCAGTTACAGATCCATACAGCTATGGAGCCTCCATCCTACTGAACTACACTGTAGCAGTTACAGATCCATACAGCTATGGAGCCTCCATCCAACTAAACTACACTGTAGCAGTTACAGATCCATACAGCTATGGAGCCTCCATCCAACTAAACTACACTGTAGCAGTTACAGATCCATACAGCTATGGAGCCTCCATCCTAATATTTACACGACCGTTCAAAAGTTTGGGGTCACTGAGAAATGTCCTTGTTTTTGAAAGAACATTAAAAAAATTGTCCCTTTAAATAACATCAAACTGATCAGAAATACAGTGTAGACATTGTTAATGTTGTAAATGACTATTGTAGCTGGAAACGGCTGATTTTTAATGGAATATCTACATAGGCGTACAGAGGCCCTTTATCAGCAACCATCACTCCTGTGTTCCAATGGCACATTGTGTTAGCTAATCCAAGTTTATAATTTTAAAAGGATAATTGATCATTAGAAAACCCTTTTGCAATTATGTTAGCACAGCTGAAAACTGTTGTTCTGATTAAAGAAGCAATAAAACTGGCCTTCTTTAGACTAGTTGAGTATCTGGAGCATCAGCATTTGTGGATTCGATTACAGGATCAAAATGGCCAGAAACAAAGAACTTTCTTCTGAAACTCGTCAGTCTATTCTTGTTCTGAGAAATGAAGGCTATTCCATGCGAGAAATTGCCAAGAAACTGAAGATCTCGTACAACGCTGTGTACTACTCCCTTCACAGAACAGCGCAAACTGGCTCTAACCAGAGTAGAAAGAGGAGTGGGAGGCCCCGGTGCACAACTGAGCAAGAGGACAAGTGCATTAGTGTGTCTAGTTTGAGAAACAGACGCCTCACAAGTCCCTATCTGGCAGCTTCATTAAATAGTACCGACAAAACACCAGTCTCAACGTCAACAGTGAAGAGGCGACTCCGGGATGCTGGCCTTCTAGGCAGAGTTGCAAAGAAAAAAGCCATATCTCAGACTGGCCAATAAAAATAAAATATTAAGATGGGCAAAAGAACACAGACACCGGACAGAGGAAGATTGGAAAAAAGTTATGGACAGACAAATATAAGTTTGTGGTGTTCGGATCACAAAGAAGAGCATTTGTGAGACGCAGAAAAAATGAAAAGATGCTGGAGGAGTGCTTGACGCCATCTGTCATCATGGTAGAGGCAATGTGATGGTCTGGGGCTGCTTTGGTGGTGGTAAAGTGGGAGATTTGTACAGGGTAAAAGGGATCTTGAAGAAGGAAGGCTATCACTCCATTCTACAACGCCATGCCATACCCTGTGGACGGCGCTTAACTGGAGCCAATTTCCTCCTACAACAGGACAATGACCCAAAGCACAGCTCCAAACTATGCAAGAACTATTTAGGGAAGAAGCAGTGAGCTGGTATTCTGTCTATAATGGAGTGGCCAGCACAGTCACCGGATCTCAACCCTATTGGGGAGGCAGGTAGCCTAGTGGTTAGAGCGTTGGACTAGTAACCAAAAGGTTGGTGGATCGAATCCCCTAGCTGACAAGGTAAAAATCTGTCGTTCTGCCCCTGAACAAGGTAGTTAACCCACTGTTCCTAGGTGGTCATTATAAACACGAATTTGTTCTTTACTGACTTGCCTAGTTAAATTAAAAAAAATGAAATACTGAACTGTTGTGGGAGCAGCTTGACTGTATTGTACGTAAAGAAGTGCCCATCAAGCCAATCCAACTTGTGGGAGGTGCTTCAGGAAGCATGGGGTGAAATCTCTTCAGATTACCTCAACAAATTGACAACTAGAATGCCAAAGGGCTATAAGGCTGTAATTTCTGCAAATGGAGGATTCATTGATGAAATCAAAGTTGAAGGACACAATTATTAATCAATTAAAAATCATTTTTTATAACCTTGTCAACATCTTGACTATATTTCCTATTCATTTTGCAACTCATTTTATGTATGTTTTCATAGAAAACAAGGCCATTCTGCCTCAAACACGTGCCTGCCCTCCTGTAACATACCAATCCATCGTCCTGTTGTCGAACAAAGAATTTTGTGCCTTTATTTCGACCAACATAGATGTATTCATTCAAATGAATAAAAATTATGACACCTCCCCCTCTCTTCTTTGGGAGACTTTCAAAGCTGTATGACGGGGAAAGATCATTTCTTACAATGCTCATTATGTCAAAGCAAACTGAAACATCAGGAACTGGTGGACTCAATCCTGGCAAAGAAAACTGAGACGTAAGGAACAGGTCCCGTGTGGCTCAGTTGGTAGAGCATGGTGTTTGCAACGCCAGGGTTGTGGGTTCAATTCCCGCGGGGGACCAGTACGGAGAAAAAAAAGAAAAAAAGGGGGAAAAAAATGTATGCATTCACAACTGTAAGTCACTCTGGATAAGAGTGTCTGCTAAATGACTAAAATGTAAAAATGAACTGGTGGACTCAATCCTGGCAATAGACTGCCAATATTCAACTTCACCATCCCATGAATTATACGCAGAGAGGTTGAAACTCAATTTAATCTGCTTTCCACTGATAAAGCAGAGTTTCTGTTGCAATGAACAAGGGGGACGTACTTCAAATATGGTGACAAGACCAGCTGCCTATTGGCACACAAACTTAAATGCCAGTCAGCATCTCATCTTATCTCTCAGGACTCTTCCCGTAATCTTACAAGTGATCCCTCTAATATTAATTCAACTAACCTCTACAAAGCTGAACCCCCATCAGATAATACGGCTATGGACAACTTTTGAGATAACGTGGATATCCCATCCATTGATATGGACATGAGTAAAGTTCTGGACAACCCTCTGCATCAAGATGAGATAACAAAGGGTCTAAAGTTAATGCAAAGTGGCAAGGCCCCAGGCCCTGATGACAAGGCCCCAGGACCTGATGTCTTCCCAGTCAATTTGTATAAACAAATTCTCAGATTAACTCGCCCCATTACATTATTAGATATGTTCACCGACTTATCACATGTCTCCCCCCCAACTCAAGCCTCCATCTCACTTATACTTAAGATCCGGTGGAATGGATATCGGTCCATTTCCCTTTTGAACGCTGATGTTAAACTATTAGCTAAGGTTCTAGCATGCCGGTTGGAACCTTCAGGATGTCATATCTGACGGTCAAACGGGTTTTATCAAAGGGCGACAACTGTTTTCCAATGTACGCCGGCTTTTGAACATTATAGTCTCTCCAGACCCCGAAATTGTTGTTTCTCTTGATGCAGAGAAGGCTTTCGCCTGGGTAGAGTGGGATTATTTATTTAAGATTTGGGTTTTGGGTCCAATTTCATATCATGGATACGTCTGCTCTATTCTGCTCCTACGGCTAGCGTCCACACTAACTCTCAACGTTCAAAATACTTCCCCCTCTCCAGAGGGACCCGTCAAGGGTGCCCTATGTCCCCGCTCCTTTTTTCTAGTGCGATAGAACTGCTCTCCTTGGCCTTAAAATTATCTCCATCATTTACTGTAATCCACCGAGCTGGTAAAGAAGTGTCACTGTATGCAGATGGTCGAACTTTGCAAGCCTAGTCATACGAGTTAAAGTAGAATTACAATGCTGGGATAGTCTGCCTCTCTCATTAGCTGGCACAATCCAATCTGTTAAAATGAACATTTTACCTAGGTTTCTATACCTTTTTCAACATCTTCTAATCTTTCTACCAAAATCTTTTGATTTTTTTTACCAAGTTTGATAGGCTCATCAGTCATTTTATCTGGGCAGGCAAATCACCTAGGATACGTAGAGCAATACTTCAAAGAAGGAGACAAGATGGAGGATTGGCACTTCCAAATGTACTGCTTTACAATTGGGCAGCCAATATTCAAAGGATTATGGTCTGGTGTAATGCTCCAGGGACCAACTGGTGCTTATAAGATGTGCACTCCTGCCAATCATCCTCCCTTTCTGCCCTTGCCAGTGCCCCACTGTCCTTGTGTCTTTCAAAGTATCCTGGAAACCCCATTATGCCCTCTACTTTTAAGATCTGGAGATAATTTGGTCAACATTTTACACTTTCTGGTCCCTTCTCTTCTAAGCCCTATCTGTATCAACCACCTATTTTTACCCTCCAAACTCCACCAGGCTTTTGTTTTGTGGCATGAGAGAGGTTCGGTTTGTTTCAAAGATGTATTTTTAGATGAGAAGTTTGTCGGCTTTAATGATCTCGTTGCTAAATCTAATCTGGCTCATTATAATCTTTTCCGCTATTTTCAAGCCCGTAACTTTGTTCACTCTCATTAACTGCCTCCCAAGACGATGCTCGAGGAGATTTTGTCCCTCCCGTGGAGTCAGCAAGGTCTGATTTCTAGATTATATGACATTATGCTGTCCTCTGAACCCTCTCCAATAAACAAAATCAAGACAGACTGCGGTAGTGAACCTGAACTTGACTTTACAGATGACTGGCGGGACGAGGCTTTACAGACGACTGGCGGGACGAGGCGTTACAGACGACTGGCGGGGACGAGGATTTACAGATGACAGGCTGGACGAGGCTTTACAGACGACTGGCTGGGACGAGGATTTACAGATGACAGGCTGGACGAGGCTTTACAGACGACTGGCTGGGACGAGGATTTACAGATGACAGGCTGGACGAGGCTTTACAGACGACTGGCGGGACGAGGCGTTACAGACGACTGGCGGGGACGAGGATTTACAGATGACAGGCTGGACGAGGCTTTACAGACGACTGGCTGGGACGAGGATTTACAGATGACAGGCTGGATGAGGCTTTACAGACGACTGGCTGGGACGAGGCTTTACAGACGACTGGCTGGGACGAGGCTTTACAGATGACTGGCGGGGACGAGGCTTTACAGACTGGCTGGCTGGACGAGGCTTTACAGACTGGCTGGCTGGACGAGGCTTTACAGATGACTGGCGGGACGAGGCTTTACAGACGACTGGCGGCGACGAGGCTTTACAGACTGGCTGGCTGGACGAGGCTTTACAGATGACTGGCGGGACGAGGCTTTACAGACTGGCTGGCTGGGACGAGGCTTTACAGACTGGCTGGCTGGACGAGGCTTTACAGATGACTGGCGGGGACGAGGCTTTACAGACGACTGGCTGGACGAGGCTTTACAGATGACTGGCAGGGACGAGGCTTTACAGACGACTGGCTGGGACGAGGCTTTACAGACGACTGGCTGGACGAGGCTTTACAGATGACTGGCGGGACGAGTCCCTTCTTAGGGTTAACTCCACATCATGTGCTCGGTTAGGTTTAATTCAGTTCAAAGTCTTGCATCGAGGCTCAACTGGTGACTTTTACTTGAGATGGCAGCCTTTAATTTCCTGTTTTGAATAGTTGCCCTCTATTGATCAGGAGTAAGAATGTTGGCCAACGGGATACAGGAGGGTAGAGATAGTATGTTGAGATATTTTTTATTTATTTTTGTGTATTTGTACTTGTGTATATATTATCTCCAATTGTACATTTGTTACAAAAATTGTAAATGTATGCTGCTTTTGTTGTTAAAGGGTGTTTCAATAAGTATAGGGGGATAAAAGGATGTATCTGTTCAATTTGTAATTCTTCATGTGTCCAATAAAAATATACATTTACGTCATTTAGCAGACGCTCTTATCCAGAGCGACTTACAAATTGGTGCATTCACCTTATGATATCCAGTGGAACAACCACTTTACAATAGTACATCTATATCTTTTCTTTTTTTGGGGGGGGGGGGGTTAGAAGGATTCCTTTATCCTATCCCAGGTATTCCTTAAAGAGGTGGGGTTTCAGGTGTCTCCGGAAGGTGGTGATTGACTCCGCTGTCCTGGCGTCGTGAGGGAGCTTGTTCCACCATTGGGGTGCCAGAGCAGCGAACAGTTTTCACTGGGCTGAGCGGGAACTGTGCTTCCTCAGAGGTAGGGGGGCGAGCAGGCCAGAGGTGGATGAACGCAGTGCCCTTGTTTGGGTGTAGGGACTGATCAGAGCCTGAAGGTACGGAGGTGCCGTTCCCCTCACAGCTCCGTAGAAAAAATAAAATCTAAAACATTTACTTGAAAATCTATGGAGGAACTGAACATGGTTGTCTAGCAATGATCAACAACCAATTTGAAGAATTTTGAAAATAATAAAAATTGGCAAATGTTGAACAATCCAGGTGTGGAAAGCTCTTAGAAACGTACCTAGAAAGACTCACAGCTGTAATCGCTGCCCAAGGTGCTTCTAAAAAGTATTGATTCAGAGGTGTGAATACTTACGATTTATTTATTTAACTAGGCAAGTCAGTTAAGAACAATTCTTATTTACAATGACGACCTACCAAAAGGTAAAAGGCCTCCTGTGTGGACGGGGGCTGGGATTAAAACTAAAAATATAGGGCAAAACACACATCACGACAAGAAAGGCAACACTACATAAAGAGAGACCTAAGACAACAACACAGCATGGTAGCAACACATGACAACACAACATGGTAGCAGCACAACATGACAACAGCATGGCAGCAACACAACATGACAACAACATGGTAGGAACACAACATGGTAGAAACACAACATGGTAGCAACACAACATGACAGCAACATGGTAGCAACACAACATGACAACAACATGGTAGAAACACAACATGACAACAACATGGTAGAAACACAACATGGTAGCAACACAACATGACAACAACATGGTAGCAACACAACATGCCACAGAAACACAACATGGTAGCAACACAACATGGTAGAAACACAGCATGACAACAACATGGTAGCAACACAACATGGCAGTAGCACAAAACAGGGTACAAACATTATTGGGCACAGACAACAGCACAAAGGGAAAGAAGGTAGAGACAACAATACATCATGTAAATGAGATGTCTTTAATTTTCCATAAATTTGCTAAATTTTCAACAAAAAAATGTACTTTCTCATTATATGTAGATGGGTGATAGAAATAATATATTTAATCCATTTAGAATTCAAACTGTAACAAAATGTGGAATAAGTCAAGGGGTATGAATACTTTCTCAAGGCACTGTATGAAACTTTGAATTATAGTTTGTAAACTTGATTTCAGACCATCTACCATAGTGCAACTTAATATATACATTTCATTTGAACATTCAATTAAATTGAAGTATATATATATATATATATATATATATATATATATATATATATATTTAAACTGAATATAATATTCATTCAATTCAGTGTCAAATCATGAAACAAGTTCAACTTATGAATTCAATGATTACATTTGTACATTAGAAATTCAAAAATGTTTAATTCAAAGTCCTAGCTAATAGAAATTCAAAATGAAGAAAATTAGAATTTATTTTGGCAGTGAACTCGCTCCATATTAATGTTGAGACCAGAGCGTCGGGACTCTTAACAAAACTCCCCCAATACAGAAGAGGACTTCGTCCAATGACTGATATGTAATGGAAGTCGTAGGCAGCGACTCTCACCTGAACCTTCCTCCGCAGTGTTGGCATTGGTCCCCGACCCAGCCGGGGCTGCACACACAGTGGCCCGTAGACGTGTTGCATTGCCCGTTCATACACGGTTTGTCGCATTCTTTCGCCTCGGTGATAGTCGGCAGTCCAAGGAGCAGCCCGAAAGCGGAGAAAATGAGCAGTGTTTGGAGCATCGAGGCCCGGCCACCGACCTCCACCAGCCCGCTAGTCAGGCTCAGGATGCAGGCCGGACGACGTATCGATCCGTCCATTCTCCAAAAAGATGGCTACTGCTCGAAACAGGTCCGGACCACTAGTCCACTTCTGGTCGGATTTGAATGCGACCGGCACTGGTTTTCAAGTTCCGTGGAGATTTGAGAACGACTCCTTCCTATCTCCTTGTTGTTCCTGATTTTAATCTCATTCTTGCATTACATTTTTCCGGGGAAGTGACGTACAGATTGCAGATGTCACGAGGACATCTATTTTATTATGGGTTTATCCATGAAGGCTCCATCTGGTCTTTTATGAGGTCTGGCCATAGTATGAGAATTCTGCGGCCGACAGCTCAGTCTGAAACAGTATCTAACACACCCCTACTCAACACACACCCTTACCCACCACACACACACCACAACAACAAACATCACACACACACCACAACAAACACACCCCTACCAAATGTAGATGTGTAAAAGGTAATTATATTCCAACGCACTTCATCGGACGAAGCGCATTCATTCATAAAACACACAGTACCAGTTTGGACACACCTAGTCATTCCAAGGTTTTTCTTTATTTTTACTATTGTCTACATTGTAGAATAATACTGAAGACATCAAAACTAATGAAATAACACATATGGAATCATGTAGTAACCAAAAAAAGTTTTAAACAAATCAAAATAGATTTTGAGGTGACCACCTCATGAAGCTGGTTGAGAGAATGCCAAGAGTGTGGAAAGCTGTCATCAAGGCAAAAGGTGGCAACTTTGAAGAATTGAATATATAAAAGATATTTTGATACTGTATAATAGGGATCTACTAGACGTTGTCAGTCTGTGGAACACAACTCTTCTCTACGTTTGTAAAGTCTGTGGCTCTTTAGTCATATCCCAGTTTACCCTGATTAACTCTTTAGTCATATCCCAGTTTACCCTGATTAACTCTTTAGTCATATCCCAGTTTACCCTGATTAACTCTTTAGTCATATCCCAGTTTACCCTGATTAACTCTTTAGTCATATCCCAGTTTACCCTGATTAACTCTTTAGTCATATCCCAGTTTACCCTGATTAACTCTTTAGTCATATCCCAGTTTACCCTGATTAACTCTTTAGTCATATCCCAGTTTACCCTGATTAACTCTTTAGTCATATCCCAGTTTACCCTGATTAACTCTTTAGTCATATCCCAGTTTACCCTGATTAACTCTTTAGTCATATCCCAGTTTACCCTGATTAACTCTTTAGTCATATCCCAGTTTACCCTGATTAACTCTTTAGTCATATCCCAGTTTACCCATTTGCTTATGGTCTTGTCTACACCTAGCAACCTGTTTTTTAAATTATATGCACAAACAATATTCAATTGTATTTGGAATGGCAATCCAGACAAAATTAAAACGGGCCTATTGATATAATGAGTATGAATTCGGAGGGCTGAAATGATTCAATATTAAAGCATTAGACCTCTCACTAAACGCTTCAGACATACAAAAGTTCTACTTAAATCTGAACTGGTTCTCTAGCAGATTAGTAAGAATGTCATCTCACCCCATGTTCAAGAATGGCCTTTTTCTCTTTATTCAGATTGCAACCTCTCACTTTCGGTTATTTGAATACAAAAATAAATCTCCAAAATATCTTTATTTTTTAAACAAGCCATAGAAAGTTGGTTGCAGTTTCAGTTTAATCCACCTGAAAAAGACAGAACAAATAATACAACAAAATATTGTGGTTAAACTCCAGCTAGTCAAACATTTGCAACATTTTGACTAGCTGGACCTTGATACCAATGTGGGAATCTTATGATTTTCTTTCTTTGACAAAATGTTTGATCAAAAGTTGTAAAGATCTTTAGTTTAGTTGGTTGGCTTACTTTTCTCTGCATGAGTATGCTGCTAGTGTCACGTCCTGACCAGCAGAGGGAGTATGCTGCTAGGCTAGATAGCCACTTGACTGAAACATGGCTCAAGCATGATGAATTTACTGTGTTAAATGAGGCCTCTCCTCCTGGTTTCACTAGTGACCAGAATGAGGATGGCTGCTGTTTTACGGGCTCCTAACCAACTGTGCTGTTTTTTTCCCTCGTTGTTTGTAACTTATTTTGTACGTAATGTTTCTGCCACCGTCTCATATGACTGAAAAGAGCTTCTGGATATCAGAACAGCGATTACTCACCTCGAACCGGACGAAGCTTTTTAGTTTTTACGAATTGGAGGCGAAAGATTTACTTCTCCTCCCGGACCAGGGGGCGCAGATCCGGGTGTTCAGTGAGAGTTTTGTCAGCGAGTGGATAATCCGCCTTCACCGGCTGTCCGTTCTATTTGTAAACGTGCAGTCACTGGAGAATAAACTGGATGAGCTCCGTTCGAGACTGTGCTATGAACGGGACATTAAACTGTAATATCTTATGTTTCAGTGAGTCGTGGTTGAACGACGACATGGATAATATAGATTTGGCTGCCTCCGGTAAGACAAGCGGTGGCGGTCAGTGTCCATTTGTCAACAACAGCTGGTTTGCGATGTCTAATATTAAAAGAAGTATTTTGGTATAGCTCGCCTGAGGTAGAGTATCGCATGATAAGCTGTAGACCACACTATCTACCAAGAGAGTTTTAATCTATATTATTCATAACCATCTATTTACCACCACAAACCGATGCTGGCACTAAGACTGCACTCAACCAGCTGTATAAAGCCATATGCAAACAAGAAAATACTAATCCAGAGGCGCGCTCCTAGTGGCCGGGTATTTTAATGCAGGGAAATTTAAAATCAGTTTTACCTCATTTATATCAGCATGTTAAATGTGCAACCAGAGGGTAAAAAAATAATAATACATTTAAAAAACTCAACCACCTTTACGCCACACACACAGAGACGCAAACAAAGCTCTCCCTCGCCCTTAATTTGGCAAATCTGACCATAATTCTATCCTGATTCCTGTTTACAAGCTAAAATTAAAGCAGGAAGCACCAGTGACTCCGTCAATGGAAAAAGTGGTCAGATGAAGCAGATGCTAAGCTACAGGACTGTTTTGCTGCACAGACTGGAATATGTTTCGGGATTCATCCTATGGCAGTGAGGAGTATAACTCCTCAGTCCCGTGTTTCATTAATAAGTGCATTGACGACGTAGTCCTCACAGTGACGGTACGTACATATCCCAACCAGAAGCCATGGATTACAGGCAACATCCGCATCGAGCTAAAGGATAGAGCTGTTGCTTTCAAAGAGCGGGACACTAATCCAGACGCTTGTAAGAAATCCCGCTACTCCCTCCGACGAACCATCAAACAGGCAAAGCATCAATACAGGACTAAGATTGAATCCTACTACACAGACTGACGCTTGTCGGATGTGGCAGGGCTTGCAAACTATTACGGATTACAAAAGGAAACCCAGCCGTGAGCTGCTCTTATGCCTACTAGATGAAATAAATGCCTTCTATGCTCGCTTCGAGGCAAGCAACACAGAACCATACATGAAAGCACCAGCTGTTCCAGACGACTGTGATCACGCTCTCTGTAGCCGATGTGAGTAAGACCTTTAAACAGGTCAACATTCACAAGACAACAGGACCAGATGGATTACCAGGACGTGTACTGCGAGCATGCACTGACCAAGTGGCAAGTGTCTTCCATGACATTTTCAAACTCTCCCTGACGGAATCTGTAATGCCTATGTTTCAAGCAGACCACCATTGTCCCTGTGCCTAAGAACACTAATGTAACCTGCCTAAATTACTACCGACCCGTAGTACTCACATCTGTAGCCATAAAGTGCTTTGAAAGGCTGGTCACGGCTCACATCAACACCATAATATACAGGGGGTACCGGTACAGAGTCAATGTGTAGGCTATATACAGGGGGTACCGGTAGCAGAGAGAACAGTCTATGACTAGGGTGGCTGGAGTCTTGGACAATTTTCAGCCTTCCTCTGACACCGCCTGGTATAGAGGTCCTGGATGGCAGGAAGCTTGGCCCCGGTGATGTACTGGGCCGTACGCACTACCCTCTGTAGCACGCTACGGTCAGATGCCAAGCAGTTTCCGTACCAAGCGGTGATGCAGCCAGTCAAATTGCTCTCAGTGGTGCAGCTGTATAACTATAATATTGTAGTGCCTTGCGATCAGATGCCGAGCAGTTGCCATACCAGGCAGTGATAAAACCAGTCAGGATGCTCTCGATGGTGAAGCTGTAGAACCTTTTGAGGATCTGAGGACCCATGCCAAATCTTTTGTCTCCTGTGGAGGAATCGTTTTTGACGTGCCCTCTCCACGACTGTCTTGGTGTGCTTGGACCATGATAGTTTGTTGGTGATGTGGACACCAAGGAACTTGAAGCTCTCAACCTGCTCCACTGCAGCCATCGATGAGAATGGGGGCGTGCTCAGTCCTTTTCCTGGAGTCCACATCTCCTTTGTGTTGATCACGTTGAGGTCCACATCTCCTTTGTGTTGATCACGTTGAGGTCCACATCTCCTTTGTGTTGATCACGTTGAGGTCCACATCTCCTTTGTGTTGATCACATTGAGGTCCACATCTCCTTTGTGTTGATCACGTTGAGGTCCACATCTCCTTTGTGTTGATCACATTGAGGTCCACATCTCCTTTGTGTTGATCACATTGAGGGAGAGGTCCACATCTCCTTTGTGTTGGTCACATTGAGACCACATCTCCTTTGTGTTGATCACGTTGAGGTCCAAATCTCCTTTGTGTTGATCACGTTGAGGTCCACATCTCCTTTGTGTTGATCACATTGAGGGAGAGGTCCAAATCTCCTTTGTGTTGGTCACGTTGAGGTCCACATCTCCTTTGTGTTGATCACATTGAGGTCCACATCTCCTTTGTGTTGATCACATTGAGGTCCACATCCTCCTTTGTGTTGGTCACATTGAGGGAGAGGTCCACATCTCCTTTGTGTTGATCACGTTGAGGTCCACATCTCCTTTGTGTTGATCACATTGAGGTCCACATCTCCTTTGTGTTGATCACATTGAGGTCCACATCTCCTTTGTGTTGATCACATTGAGGTCCACATCTCCTTTGTGTTGATCACATTGAGGTCCACATCTCCTTTGTGTTGATCACATTGAGGTCCACATCTCCTTTGTGTTGATCACGTTGAGGTCCACATCTCCTTTGTGTTGATCACATTGAGGTCCACATCTCCTTTGTGTTGATCACATTGAGGGAGAGTTTGTTGCTGCTACCCAACTCGTATTATAATGTTCAGTTTAGAATAAAATGTTAACCTTGATTCCTGAGAATGGTCAAAATATTTTTTCCCAAAAAACTGGGGTAAACAAAATGTGAAATAATCTCCATGATATTCTAGACAAAGGAAACAGTAATGTTGATTTAATCTTTAATACAACCTCCAGTAGCTTACAGCTCGAAGACAGCCAACTCATCACAGTCATATAGTCATTGAAAGGTACAGCCATGGGAGGTTCAGCCATGGCTACAGACAGGGACAGTCAGGACAGCCAATAGGCTACAGACAGGGACAGTCAGGACAGCCAATAGGCTACAGACAGGACAGCCAATAGGCTACAGACAGGACGCCCAATAGGCTACAGACAGGACGCCAATAGGCTACAGTCAGGACAGCCAATAGGCTACAGACAGGGACAGTCAGGACAGCCAATAGGCTACAGACAGGGACAGTCAGGACAGCCAATAGGCTACAGACAGGGACAGTCAGGACAGCCAATAGGCTACAGACAGGGACAGACAGGACAGCCAATAGGCTACAGACAGGACAGCCAATAGGCTACAGACAGGACGCCAATAGGCTACAGACAGGACAGCCAATAGGCTACAGACAGGGACAGTCAGGACAGCCAATAGGCTACAGACAGGACAGCCAATAGGCTACAGACAGGACAGCCAATAGGCTACAGACAGGACGCCCAATAGGCTACAGACAGGACGCCAATAGGCTACAGACAGGACGCCAATAGGCTACAGTCAGGACAGCCAATAGGCTACAGACAGGGACAGTCAGGACAGCCAATAGGCTACAGACAGGGACAGTCAGGACAGCCAATAGGCTACAGACAGGGACAGTCAGGACAGCCAATAGGCTACAGACAGGGACAGTCAGGACAGCCAATAGGCTACAGACAGGGACAGTCAGGACAGCCAATAGGCTACAGACAGGGACAGTCAGGACAGCCAATAGGCTACAGACAGGGACAGTCAGGACAGCCAATAGGCTACAGACAGGGACAGTCAGGACAGCCAATAGGCTACAGACAGGGACAGTCAAGACAGCCAATAGGCTACAGACAGGGACAGTCAGGACAGCCAATAGGCTACAGACAGGGACAGTCAAGACAGCCAATAGGCTACAGACAGGGACAGTCAGGACAGCCAATAGGCTACAGACAGGGACAGTCAGGACAGCCAATAGGCTACAGACATGCAGCCGTTCAATAGTTACATGTGGTGCTTTACATCCATGTTCAAGTGTTAAGGTGCCCCCCCCCCCCCCCAACATAAAGGATCTACTATAGAAGAACACAACTTCCCCTGTACTGCTGTTTTGAAGCAGGTTGAGACTCAGTGAGCCATGCATTGAGTACAACTGATTACACTTGGGCCTGGATTTTGAAAATCTTAAGAAATGTTTTGTAAATCCAGGCCCTGCAACTTTGGTATTAGGTAAGAGAATGGCACAAGGCTTGAGAAACGAAACGATGTGCAACAACTAAACAGAGACATGGCCTGAGAAACAGTTTGTGGGAAGTCCTGCCAACTCAGACACACATTGTTAGCTAGGCAGACCCGGGGCCAGGCAACCAGCGGCAGACCCCGGGACCAGGCAACCAGCGGCAGACCCCGGGACCAGGCAACCAGCGGCAGACCCCGGGACCAGGCAACCAGCGGCAGACCCCGGGGCCAGGCAACCAGCGGCAGACCCCGGGACCAGGCAACCAGCGGCAGACCCCGGGACCAGGCAACCAGCGGCAGACCCCGGGACCAGGCAACCAGCGGCAGACCCCGGGACCAGGGGCAGACCCCGGGACCAGGCAACCAGCGGCAGACCCCGGGACCAGGGGCAGACCCCGGGGCCAGGCAACCAGCGGCAGACCCCGGGACCAGGCAACCAGCGGCAGACCCCGGGACCAGGCAACCAGACCCCGGGACCAGGCAACCAGGGGCAGACCCCGGGACCAGGCAACCAGGGACCAGGCAACCAGCGGCAGACCCGGGGACCAGGCAACCAGCGGCAGACCCCGGGACCAGGCAACCAGCGGCAGACCCCGGGACCAGGGGCAGACCCCGGGACCAGGCAACCAGAGGCAGACCCCGGGACCAGGCATATGATCAACAACATGTTGTAAGACAGTGGAAGGGCAAACAGTTATATTAGACAGTTCAGTACAAACGGAGCCAGATGTTTAGGCTAGTGGTCAAAATGGCACCCTAATCCCTATTTTAGTGCACTACGTTTGACGAGGGCCCATTGGTTTCAGTGCAACTCCACCAGGGTTCTCTGTTGTTTATCTGAAGGGAATAGAAACCACACAGCGAGTCAATACAGACAAGTTTATACCAGGACCCATAGGGCTCTAATAGGGCTCTCTGACCAGGGCCCATAGGGCTCTAATAGGGCTCTGACCAGGACCCATAGGGCTCTAATAGGGCTCTCTGACCAGGGCCCATAGGGCTCTAATAGGGCTCTCTGACCAGGGCCCATAGGGCTCTAATAGGGCTCTCTGACCAGGACCCATAGGGCTCTTTGACCAGGACCCATAGGGCTCTAATAGGGCTCTGACCAGGACCCATAGGGCTCTAATAGGGCTCTGACCAGGACCCATAGGGCTCTAATAGGGCTATTTGACCACGACCCATAGGGCTCTAATAGGGCTCTTTGACCAGGACCCATAGGGCTCTAATAGGGCTCTCTGACCAGGGCCCATAGGGCTCTAATAGGGCTCTCTGACCAGGGCCCATAGGGCTCTAATAGGGCTCTCTGACCAGGACCCATAGGGCTCTCTGACCAGGACCCATAGGGCTCTAATAGGGCTCTCTGACCAGGACCCATAGGGCTCTAATAGGGCTCTGACCAGGACCCATAGGGCTCTAATAGGGCTCTGACCAGGACCCATAGGGCTCTAATAGGGCTCTCTGACCAGGGCCCATAGGGCTCTAATAGGGCTCTCTGACCAGGACCCATAGGGCTCTAATAGGGCTCTTTGACCAGGACCCATAGGGCTCTAATAGGGAGCTTTGACCAGGACCCATAGGGCTCTAATAGGGCTCTCTGACCAGGACCCATAGGGCTCTAATAGGGCTCTCTGACCAGGACCCATAGGGCTCTAATAGGGCTCTTTGACCAAGACCCATAGGGCTCTAATAGGGCTCTTTGACCAGGACCCATAGGGCTCTAATAGGGCTCTTTGACCAGGACCCATAGGGCTCTAATAGGGCTCTCTGACCAGGACCCATAGGGCTCTAATAGGGCTCTCTGACCAGGGCCCATAGGGCTCTAATAGGGCTCTCTGACCAGGGCCCATAGGGCTCTAATAGGGCTCTCTGACCAGGGCCCATAGGGCTCTAATAGGGCTCTCTGACCAGGGCCCATAGGGCTCTAATAGGGCTCTCTGACCAGGACCCATAGGGCTCTTTGACCAGGACCCATAGGGCTCTAATAGGGCTCTGACCAGGACCCATAGGGCTCTAATAGGGCTCTTTGACCAGGACCTATAGGGATCTGGTCTAAAGTACTGCACTATATAGAGAATAGGGGGCCATTTGGGAATCATCCATAATTAAATAGGGCACTTGTGGTTGATGCTGGTTGGTTCCAGGTGGAGGGGGGGTGCTGGTTGGTTCCAGGTGGAGGGGGGGTGCTGGTTGGTTCCAGGTGGAGGGGGGGTGCTGGTTGGTTCCAGGTGGAGGGGGGGTGCTGGTTGGTTCCAGGTGGAGGGGGGGTGCTGGTTGGTTCCAGGTGGAGGGGGGTGCTGGTTGGTTCCAGGTGGAGGGGGGTGCTGGTTGGTTCCAGGTGGAGGGGGGTGCTGGTTGGTTCCAGGTGGGGGGGGGGGGGGGGGGGGGGTGCTGGTTGGTGCTGGTTGGTTCCAGGTGGAGGGGGGTGCTGGTTGGTGCTGGTTGGTTCCAGGTGGAGGGGGGTGCTGGTTGGTTCCAGGTGGAGGGGGGTGCTGGTTGGTTCCAGGTGGAGGGGGGTGCTGGTTGGTTCCAGGTGGAGGGGGGTGCTGGTTGGTTCCAGGTGGAGGGGGGTGCTGGTTGGTTCCAGGTGGAGGGGGGTGCTGGTTGGTGCTGGTTGGTTCCAGGTGGAGGGGGGGGCTGGAGCAGGGCTCAGGTCAATTGACTGGAGGGTCTCTGACACCAACATTACCATCCTCCATCCCAAAGTAGACCCTCTCTGCCATCCCCACAAACAGACCCGTCTCTACCACACCTAGAGGAGGGAGAGAGATGAGGTAGGAGGTAGAGAGGCAAGGTGAGGTGGGGGGGAGGGAGATAAGCGAAGTAGGGGGAGGGAGAGAGGCGAGGGGGAGAGAGAGGCGAGGTAGGGGGGAGAGAGAGAGAGAGGCGAGAGAGAGAGAGGCGAGAGAGAGAGGCGAGGGAGAGAGAGGTGAGGGAGAGAGAGAGAGAGAGAGGCGAGGTAGAGAGAGGCGAGGTAGGGGGTAGAGAGAGAGAGGCGAGATAGGGAGGAGAGAGAGAGAAGCGAGGCGAGGTAGGGGGGAGGGAGAGAGAGAGGCGAGGTAGGGGGGAGGGAGAGAGAGGCGAGGTAGGGGGGAGAGAGAGAGAGAGGCGAGGTAGGGGGGAGAGAGAGAGAGAGGCGAGGTAGGGGGGAGAGAGAGAGAGAGGCGAGGTAGGGGGGAGAGAGAGAGAGAGGCGAGGTAGGGGGGAGGGAGAGAGAGAGGCGAGGTAGGGGGGAGGGAGAGAGAGAGGCGAGGTAGGGGGGAGGGAGAGAGAGAGGCGAGGTAGGGGGGAGGGAGAGAGAGAGGCGAGGTAGGGGGGAGGGAGAGAGAGAGACGAGGTAGGGGGGAGAGAGAGAGAGAGGCGAGGTAGGGGGGAGAGAGAGAGGGGCGAGGTAGGGGGGAGAGAGAGAGGGGCGAGGTAGGGGGGAGGGAGAGAGAGAGGCGAGGTAGGGGGGACGGAGAGAGAGAGGCGAGGTAGAGGGGAGGGAGAGAGAGAGGCGAGGTAGGGGGGAGGGAGAGAGAGAGGGGAGGGAGAGAGGCGAGGTAGGGGGGAGGGAGAGAGGCGAGGTAGGGGGGAGGGAGAGAGGCGAGGTAGGGGGGAGGGAGAGAGGCGAGGTAGGGGGGAGAGAGAGAGGCGAGGTAGGGGGGAGAGAAACAGACTAACATTCGTGTCCCAGAACAAGCCACTGTAGGAGGGGGAACACCAGCAGCAATTCCTGTGTTAGGTGTGTGTGTGTGTGTGTGTGTGTGTGTGTGCGTGTACCTGGTATCATCTTGATAGCGATATTGACCTCCTTCCAGTTGTGAATGTGTTCAAACTTCCAGTCCAGAATGAAGTTACTGTTGTCTGTTACCACCGGACCCTGAACAATCAAAATACTGGATCTCACTCACATATAAATGACCAATGAGAATGCTTTCCTCTCAGAAGAGGACCAATGAAAACTCTTCCTGTAGTAAATGTCGTGCTTTATTTGCTCTACACTGAAATCCTGTTAATGACTTTCCGCTCCAATAATAATCTGCTCTTGTGATTTATACAACTGTTAATTTAAACTTTTATATTCACTATAATACACAACTACCTGAATGAACCACAATGCAGTGGGAAAGTATTCAGACCCCGTGACTTTTTCCACATTGTTATATTACAGCCTTATTCTAAAAATGATTCAATTGTTTTCTCCCCCCTCAATCTACACACAATACCCCATAATGACAGAGCAAAAACAGGTTTAGATGTTTGTACATTTATTACAAATAAAAAGCTGAAATATGACATTTACATAAGTATTCAGACCCTAAACTCAGTACTTTGTTGAAGAACCTTTGGCAGCGATTACAGCCTGGAGTCTTCTTGGGTATGACGCTACAAGCTTGGTACACCTGTATTTGGGGAGTTTCTCCCATTCTTCTCAGCAGATCCTCTCAAGCTCTGTCAGGTTGGATGGGGAGCGTCGCTGCACAGCTATTTTCAGGTCTCTCCAGAGATGTTCGATCTGGTTTAAGTCCGGGCTCTGGCTGGGCCACTCAAGAACATTGGCCCTTGTCCCGAAGCCACTCCTGCGTTGTCTTGGCTGTGTGCTTAGGGTCGTTGTCCTGTTGGAAGGTGAACCTTCACCCCAGTCTGAGGTCCTGAGCGCTCTGGAGCAGGTTTTCATCAAGGATCTCTGTACTTTGTTCCGTTCATCTTTCCCTCGATCCTGACTAGTCTCCCAGTCCCTGCTGCCACCACCATGCTTCACCGTAGGGATGGTGCCAGGTTTCCTCCAGACGTGACGCTTGGCATTCAGGCCAAAGAGTTCAATCTTGCTTTCATCAGACCAGAGAATCTTGTTTCTCATGGTCTGTAAGTCCTTTAAGTGCCTTTTGGCAAACTCCAAGCGGGCTGTCATGTGGCTTTTACTGAGGAGTTGCTTCCGTCTGGCCACTCTACCATAAAGGTCTGATTGGTGGAGTGCTGCAGAGATGGTTGTCCTTCTGGAAGGTTCTCCCATCTCTAGAGAGGAACTCTGGAGCTGTCAGAGTGACCATCGGGTTCTTGGTCACTTCCCTGACCCAGGCCCTTCTCCATCATTGCTCAGTTTGGCTGGGCAGCCAGCTCTAGGAAGTGTCTTGGTGGTTCCAAACTTCTTCCATTTAAGAATGATGGAGGCCACGGTGTTCTTGGGGACCTTAAATGCTGCAGAAATGTTTTGGTACCCTTCCCCAGATCTGTGCCTCGACACAATCCTGTCTCGGCACTCTATGGACAATTCCTTTGACCTCATGGCTTGGTTTCTTTCTGACATGCACTGTCAACTGTGGGACCTTATATAAACAGGTGTGTGCCTTTCCAAATCATGTCCAATCAATTGAATTTACCACAAGTGGACTCCAATCAAGTTGTAGAAACATCCCAAGGATGATCAATGGAAACAGGATGCACCTGAGCTCAATTTCGAGTCTCATAGCAAAGGGTCTGAATACTTATGTAAATAAGGAATCTGTTTTTTGATTTTTCATACATTTGCAAACAATTCTAAAAACCTGTTTTCGTTTTGTCATTATGGGGTATTGTGTGTAAATTGATGAGAAAAAAAATATTCAATCCATTTTAGAATAAGGCTGTAAAGTAACAAAATGTGGAAAAAGTCAAGGGGTCTCAATACTTTTTGTATTTGGTGACTCACAGCTTTACAACAGGAAGCGTTTTATATGGTGACTCACAGCTTTACAAACAGGAAGCGTTGTATATGGTGACTCACAGCTTTACAACAGGAAGCGTTGTATATGGTGACTCACAGCTTTACAACAGGAAGCGTTGTATATGGTGACTCACAGCTTTACAAACAGGAAGCGTTGTATATGGTGACTCACAGCTTTACAAACAGGAAGCGTTGTATATGGTGACTCACAGCTTTACAAACAGGAAGCGTTGTATATGGTGACTCACAGCTTTACAAACAGGAAGCGTTGTATATGGTGACTCACAGCTTTACAAACAGGAAGCGTTGTATATGGTGACTCACAGCTTTACAAACAGGAAGCGTTGTATATGGTGACTCACAGCTTTACTGACGGCCATACGGAGTACCGCCTCCCCTCCGAAGCGCTTGGCTATAGTCCTGGAGACGGGGACGTAGGCCATAGGGATCACCTCAATAGGAACACCCTTCTTCCACTGCTGGCCCAGGGCTGAGGAGTCCTTCCTGAGGGGGAGGAGACACCCAGGGATTCAGGGATCAACATTCAGGTTCATTTCCCAGCGGAACACAGAGGTCGATATCTGACAGGAAAGTGGATGATGCATCATTTGAACAGCAGGTGATTCTCTTTACTTCCGTCCGTCCGTCCGTGTGGCAGCTAGCCAGTCCGTCCGTCCGTCCGTCCGTCCGTCCGTGTGGCAGCTAGCCAGTCCGTCCGTCCGTCCGTCCGTGTGGCAGCTAGCCAGTCCGTCCGTCCGTCCGTCCGTCCGTCCGTGTGGCAGCTAGCCAGTCCGTCCGTCCGTCCGTCCGTCGGTGTGGCAGCTAGCCAGTCCGTCCGTCTGTCCGTCCGTCCGTGTGGCAGCTAGCCAGTCCGTCCGTCCGTCCGTGTGGCAGCTAGCCAGTCTGTCCGTCCGTCCGTCCGTCCGTCCGTGTGGCAGCTAGCCAGTCTGTCCGTCCGTCCGTCCGTCCGTGTGGCAGCTAGCCAGTCCGTCCGTCCGTCCGTGTGGCAGCTAGCCAGTCCGTCCATCCGTCCGGCAGCTAGCCAGTCCGTCCGTCCGTCCGTCCGTCCGTCCGTCCGTGTGGCAGCTAGCCAGTCCGTCCGTCCGTCCGGCAGCTAGCCAGTCCGTCCGTCCGTCCGTCCGTCCGTCCGTCCGTCCGTGTGGCAGCTAGCCAGTCCATCCATCCGTCCGTCCGTCCGGCAGCTAGCCAGTCCGTCCGTCCGTCCGGCAGCTAGCCAGTCCGTCCGTCCGTCCGGCAGCTAGCCAGTCCGTCCGTCCGTCCGTCCGCTAGCCAGTCCGTCCGTCCGTCCGGCAGCTAGCCAGTCCGTCCGTCCGTCCGTCCGTCAGCTAGCCAGTCCGTCCGTCCGTCCGGGCGTGTGGCAGCTAGCCAGTCCGTCCGTCCGTCCGGGCGTGTGGCAGCTAGCCAGCCCGTCCGTCCGTCCGTCCGTGTGGCAGCTAGCCCGTCCGTCCGTCCGTCCGTGTGGCAGCTAGCCCGTCCGTCCGTCCGTCCGTGTGGCAGCTAGCCAGTCCATCCGTCCGGCAGCTAGCCAGTCCGTCCGTCCGTCCGTGTGGCAGCTAGCCAGTCCGTCCGTCCGTCCGTGTGGCAGCTAGCCAGTCCGTCCGTCCGTCCGTCCGTGTGGCAGCTAGCCAGTCCGTCCGTCCGTCCGGCAGCTAGCCAGTCCGTCCGTCCGGCAGCTAGCCAGTCCGTCCGTCCGTCCGGCAGCTAGCCAGTCCGTCCGTCCGTCCGGCAGCTAGCCAGTCCGTCCGTCCGTCCGTCAGCTAGCCAGTCCGTCCGTCCGTCCGTCAGCTAGCCAGTCCGTCCGTCCGTCCGGGCGTGTGGCAGCTAGCCAGTCCGTCCGTCCGTCCGGGCGTGTGGCAGCTAGCTAGCCCGTCCGTCCGTCCGTCCGTGTGGCAGCTAGCCAGTCCGTCCGTCCGGCAGCTAGCCAGTCCGTCCGTCCGTCCGTCCGTCCGTCCGTGTGGCAGCTAGCCAGTCCGTCCGTCCGTCCGTCCGGCAGCTAGCCAGTCCGTCCGTCCGTCCGTCCGTCCGGCAGCTAGCCAGTCCGTCCGTCCGTCCGTCCGGCAGCTAGCCAGTCCGTCCGTCCGTCCGTCCGGCAGCTAGCCAGTCCGTCCGTCCGTCCGTCCGGCAGCTAGCCAGTCCGTCCGTCCGGCAGCTAGCCAGTCCGTCCGTCCGGCAGCTAGCCAGTCCGTCCGTCCGGCAGCTAGCCAGTCCGTCCGTCCGTCCGTCCGTGTGGCAGCTAGCCAGTCCGTCCGTCCGGCAGCTAGCCAGTCCGTCCGTCCGTCCGTCCGTCCGTCCGTGTGGCAGCTAGCCAGTCCGTCCGTCCGGCAGCTAGCCAGTCCGTCCGTCCATCCGTCCGTCCGCTAGCCAGTCCGTCCGTCCGTCCGGCAGCTAGCCAGTCCGTCCGTCCGGCAGCTAGCCCGTCCGTCCGGCAGCTAGCCAGTCCGTCCGTCCGTCCGGCAGCTAGCCAGTCCGTCCGTCCGTCCGGCAGCTAGCCAGTCCGTCCGTCCGTCCGTGTGGCAGCTAGCCAGTCAGTCCGTCCGTCCATCCGTCCGTCCGTCCATCCGTCCGGCAGCTAGCCAGTCCGTCCGTCCGTCCGTGAGGCAGCTAGCCAGTCCGTCCGTCCGTCCGTGAGGCAGCTAGCCAGTCCGTCCGTCCGTCCGTGAGGCAGCTAGCCAGTCCGTCCGTCCGTCCGTCCGTCCGTGAGGCAGCTAGCCAGTCCGTCCGTCCGTCCGTCCGTCCGTGAGGCAGCTAGCCAGTCCGTCCGTCCGTCCGTCCGTCCGTCCGTCCGTCCGTGAGGCAGCTAGCCAGTCCGTCCGTCCGTCCGTGAGGCAGCTAGCCAGTCCGTCCGTCCGTCCGTCCGTGAGGCAGCTAGCCAGTCCGCCCGTCCGTCCGGCAGCTAGCCAGTCCGCCCGTCCGTCCGGCAGCTAGCCAGTCCGTCCGTCCGTCCGGCAGCTAGCCAGTCCGTCCGTCCGTCCGGCAGCTAGCCAGTCCGTCCGTCCGTGAGGCAGCTAGCCAGTCCGTCCGTGAGGCAGCTAGCCAGTCCGTCCGTCCGTCCGTGAGGCAGCTAGCCAGTCTGTCCGTCCGTGTGGCAGCTAGCCAGTCCGTCCGTCCGTGAGGCAGCTAGCCAGTCCGTCCATCCGTGAGGCAGCTAGCCAGTCCGTCTGTCCGTCCGTCCGTGAGGCAGCTAGCCAGTCCGTCCGTGTGGCAGCTAGCCAGTCCGTCCGTGTGGCAGCTAGGCAGTCCGTCCGTGTGGCAGCTAGCCAGTCTGACACAAACACACTAATGAAGTCTGTCCAACTCACAGCTAGTCGCTGCTAAAGGTGCTTCTACAAAAGTACTGACTCAGGGGTGTGAATAATTAAATATCCAATTTACATAATTAAAGAAGTTTGCAAAATGTTTTCACTGTCACTATGGGGTAGTGTGTGTAGATGGGTGAGAAAATATATATTTTGAATTCAGGCTGTAATAATTCAAGGGGTGTGAATAATCTGACGTCACTGTAGATATCAGAACTTGGAACATCTTTCCTGGCGCTGTCGGTCTTCAGTGGGCTGATCCACTCAACAACCAGCTGTCTGTGGGCTGATCCACTCAACAACCAGCTGTCTGTGGGCTGATCCACTCAACAACCAGCTGTCTGTGGGCTGATCCACTCAACAACCAGCTGTCTGTGGGCTGATCCACTCAACAACCAGCTGTCTGTGGGCTGATCCACTCAACAACCAGCTGTCTGTGGGCTGATCCACTCAACAACCAGCTGTCTGTGGGCTGATCCACTCAACAACCAGCTGTCTGTGGGCTGATCCACTCAACAACCAGCTGTCTCGGCCTGACAGATCTGTGGGCTGATCCACTCAATTGTCGAAGAGGAAGGAAACTGCTCAGGGATTTCACCATGAGGCCAATGGTGACTTTAAAACAGTTACAGAGTTAAATGTCTGTGATAGGAGATAACTGAGGATGGATCAACAACATTGTAGTTACTCAACAATACTAACCTAAATGACAAAGTGAAAAGAAGGAAGCCTGTACAGAATAAAAAAATATTCCACAACATGTATCCTGTTCGCAAGCGGGCCACCGACGGGGATGATGGACCAGGCCTGGAGGGTTTCCTCCTGGGGTCGGAGGGTTCCCAGGCCCGGAGGGTTCCCAGGCCCGGAGGGTTTCCTCCTGGGGTCGGAGGGTTCCCAGGCCCGGAGGGTTCCCAGGCCCGGAGGGTTCCCAGGCCCGGAGGGTTCCCAGGCCTGCGGTGGAATTCCCAGGGGGTCGGAGGGTTCCCAGGCCCGGAGGGTTCCCAGGCCCGGAGGGTTCCCAGGCCTGCGGTGGAATCCCTCGGGGGTTTCTTTGTATTTTTAACCTCGATTATACTTTAGCCAATCAAAGACCTTACCATGTCTAGGCACTATGCAATTACAGGAGAACACACACACCTGAAGTCAGCGATGACGATGAAGTGTTTGGCACAGCTGGCTACGATCTTCTCCTGAGTCAGACAGCCTCTAGGAGAGTGAGTGAAAGGGAGTGAGGGAGAGGAAGACAGAGAGACAAAGATAAACTGGTGAGATGGTGATGTATGGAGCCTGGCATGACTGTAGCACAGGGACAGTAACAGGCCTGTAGAAGAGGGACAGTAACAGGCCTGTAGCACAGGGACAGTAACAGGCCTGTAGCACAGGGACAGTAACAGGCCTGTAGCACAGGGACAGTAACAGGCCTGTAGCACAGGGACAGTAACAGGCCTGTAGCACAGGGACAGTAACAGGCCTGTAGCACAGGGACAGTAACAGGCCAGCCTAGAACAGGGACAGTAACAGGCCAGCCTAGAACAGGACTGTAGTCAGGGATGGTAACAGGCCTGTAGCCAGGGACAGTAACAGGCCTGTAGCCAGGGACAGTAACAGGCCTGTAGCCAGGGACAGTAACAGGCCTGTAGCCAGGGACAGTAACAGGCCTGTAGCCAGGGACAGTAACAGGCCTGTAGCACAGGGACAGTAACAGGCCTGTAGCCAGGGACAGTAACAGGCCTGTAGCCAGGGACAGTAACAGGCCTGTAGCCAGGGACAGTAACAGGCCTGTAGCCAGGGACAGTAACAGGCCTGTAGCCAGGGACAGTAACAGGCCTGTAGCCAGGGACAGTAACAGGCCTGTAGCCAGGGACAGTAACAGGCCTGTAGCCAGGGACAGTAACAGGCCTGTAGCCAGGGACAGTAACAGGCCTGTAGCCAGGGACAGTAACAGGCCTGTAGCCAGGGACAGTAACAGGCCTGTAGCCAGCAGGGACAGTAACAGGCCTGTAGCCAGGGACAGTAACAGGCCTGTAGCCAGGGACAGTAACAGGCCTGTAGCCGGGGACAGTAACAGGCCTGTAGCCGGGGACAGTAACAGGCCTGTAGCCGGGGACAGTAACAGGCCTGTAGCCAGGGACAGTAACAGGCCTGTAGCCAGGGACAGTAACAGGCCTGTAGCCAGGGACAGTAACAGGCCTGTAGCCAGGGACAGTAACAGGCCTGTAGCCAGGGACAGTAACAGGCCTGTAGCCAGGGATAGTAACAGGCCTGTAGCCAGGGATAGTAACAGGCCTGTAGCCAGGGACAGTAACAGGCCTGTAGCCAGGGACAGTAACAGGCCTGTAGCCAGGGACAGTAACAGGCCTGTAGCCAGGGATAGTAACAGGCCTGTAGCCAGGGACAGTAACAGGCCAGCCTAGAACTGTAATCCAGTGAATATACGGCGTCTTACCCTCCTCCTTTGATGAGTGTGAGAGCAGCATCCACCTCGTCCGCCCCGTCGATGGCCACGTCCAGCTGGGAGGGGGTCAGAGTTCAGAGAGGAAGAACACAATAACGCTGACAATAAACACATTCTACAGGACAAACTCCTGATTTAACACATACTGACTCCACACGTTTCCTAAAGAATGTATCCAACTTGAAGACATGTAACATATCGTTTTATAAAGGGTTGCTGACCAACAGTACCTCTGGGTGTCTATCCAGGTCAGACAGGGTTAGACCATGCTGCAGAATCAACTGACGAGCCTGGAGGACAACAGCAAATGTTTAGGGCCATCTGCCAGATTAGAGAGTCCACTCTCTGTAGAATACATGATACACAGCCATTGTACCTCACACTCACCTGGAAGGAAGTGGGGACACAAATTATGTTGAGCTTCTCCTGACGAACTCTCTCCGCTGGAACACGACAGAGCACAGTTACACATCGAGAGCTCAATCAAATCAAATCAGCCCTTTGTGGATTAATAAAGTACTACATTCTCTTGTTCTACGATCAACCGGTAGGCTAGTAATATCTCCTCACCTAGTCTGTCTACAGCGTACACAATGGTGGATCCACTGCCCACTCCAACCACCTGGTTGTTCTGTGATGGAAAGAAAGACATTCACATGATCATATAGCCAGAAGATACCGACCCACCGTTACACTGAGCTGCACTGGGGTCAGAACACAATCACAGTTACATGAAGGTAATGCTGGTAAACGTACCTCAATGCAGGGATGGGATATGGAACTGTACTCCAAATGTTACCTCTATCCACACTGATACAGCGAGAAGACTGGAAAACCTGCGGTGTCTCACAAAAACCGCCCCAATCAGTGTAAAAATCTGCCAAATCGGTGTCCAAAAATACCGATTTCCGAAAGTTATGAAAACTTGAAATCGGCCCTAATTAAATCGGCCATTCCGATTAATCGGTCGACCTCATTCACTTTAAGGTGCATTGCCCCTACCGACTGGAATGTGGACCTCAGTTCATGTTTCAATCACCCACGTGCGTATATGTTCCTAAAAACCAATGAGGAGATGGGAGAGGCGGGACTTGCAGCGTGGTAATGCACCTTAAAGTTGGTTACCAACCGCCATATAAAGAAGAAGCCTGGAGGAGGAGAGATGACTAGAAACAAACTCTGGTTACCCTTTTATCTGTGGATTAATTGTCTGAGTAGAGGACCTTGTGCATTTCATGTAAAATAACAACCCAACGTTTATATCCCAGGACAAATTAGCTAGCAACAGCAAGGTAGCGAGCTAAATTGTCCATAAATGTTTAATGCTTTTCGACCTGTCCCCAGATGAATACAGTTGGTTCAGAGTTCGTTTTGATATTTAAATTGTGCGCCGATCAATTGTGATACAGCCCAGGATCGAACCAGGGTCTGTTGTGACGCCCCTATCACGGAGATGCAGTACATTAGACCGCTGCACCACTCGGTAGCTCATTCACTAGATAGTAAGTTAGTTGTGCAGCTTTGTTTTGGTCATGTTCACCTTCTGTTCTCAAACGCTGCTGTTTGTAATGATGGCAACAAGTTTTAACCAGAGATTCATATAGATATTTCCATATTGTTTTATTAATTCTAGAATTAGCGACCGTAGCTATAAAATCACCCACAAGGCTTACTACACACGTACAGTAAGATCTCCACAACTAAAAGGTTATTAACATAGTTGTCTAAAGTTTGTTAAGAAGAGAGTTAAAGTTGAACATGGGGTCAACATAGCAACAGTAACCATGTACCTGTGTAGCCTTCCGTCTACCTGGCTGTGCTAACAGCTAGCTAACTAACTAACTCACTAACTAGCTAACCCACTAACTAGCTAACCAGCCAACCCACTAACTAGCTAACCAGCCAACCCACTAACTAGCTAACCAGCCAACTCACTAACTAGCTAACCGGCCAACTAGCTAACCGGCCAACTAGCTAACTAACTAGCTAACCAGCCAACCCACTAACTAGCTAACCAGCCAACCCACTAACTAGCTAACCGGCCAACTAGCTAACCAGCCAACCCACTAACTAGCTAACCGGCCAACTAGCTAACCGGCCAACCCACTAACTGGCCAACTAGCTAACCGGCCAACTAGCTAACCGGCCAACCCGCTAACTAACTAGCTAACCAGCCAACCCACTAACTAACTAGCTAACCAGCCAACCCACTAACTAGCTAACCAGCCAACCCACTAACTAGCTAACCAGCCAACCCACTAACTAGCTAACCAGCCAACCCACTAACTAGCTAACCAGCCAACTCACTAACTAGCTAACCAGCCAACTCACTAACTAGCTAACCGGCCACCTCACTAACTAGCTAACCGGCCAACTCACTAACTAGCTAACCGGCCAACCCACTAACTAGCTAACCGGCCAACTAGCTAACCGGCCAACTAGCTAACCGGCCAACTAGCTAACCGGCCAACCCGCTAACTAACTAGCTAACCAGCCAACCCACTAACTAGCTAACCAGCCAACCCACTAACTAGCTAACCAGCCAACCCACTAACTAGCTAACCAGCCAACCCACTAACTAGCTAACCAGCCAACCCACTAACTAGCTAACCGGCCAACTCACTAACTAGCTAACCGGCCAACTAGCTAACCGGCCAACTAGCTAACCGGCCAACTAGCTAACCGGCCAACCCGCTAACTAACTAGCTAACCAGCCAACCCACTAACTAGCTAACCAGCCAACCCACTAACTAGCTAACCAGCCAACCCACTAACTAGCTAACCAGCCAACCCACTAACTAGCTAACCAGCCAACTCACTAACTAGCTAACCAGCCAACTCACTAACTAGCTAACCAGCCAACTCACTAACTAGCTAACCAACCAACTCACTAACTAGCTAACCAACTCACCAACTAGCTAGCCAACTAGCTAGCCAACTAACTAGCTAACTAACTAGCTAACTAACTGGACTTGTTCTGGCTACAGCCTAGCTACTTCCTACCGTTTTAGTAGCACATTACATGTTGATGTACTAGCCAGACAACTAGCTGTTTAGCATCAGCATGGCCTCCACATTTAAAATAGCACGATAGCTAACTTAGCTATCTGCTAAACACAAACACTAACATGTCCCCCGGTTGTTTGCTATGTTCATTTGTCAACACAAGATCAGTGGTCTTACCTGAACATGATTATCCACCGCAGCATAGCCTGCTAGCTTCTTCGCTTCTTCTGCCATGTCGTCTGTGTTGCTGGGACTCCTAAAGAGACGCGTGTGCTTCAGCTTGTGTCTGAACGGAGTGTCTTTCTTCAATACTGCAGACCTGTGGCCAGATGCTGCTGAGAGGAGGGTGGGACAGATCCACCTCTGGAGTAGCATAGCCCTGCCTGCCTGCCCTCCTCCAAGGACCGACAAATTCACCATGTGCTGCGAAATAAACCTAGTATGTTGTTGTTGTTGTTGTCCTTCTGCCGCTCGACCAACGCGCTAAACCCACTGAACTGTTGACATGTATATCTGTGTTCAGGTAGCTTCCTCCATTAGTGCTGCGTTCAACGTCCCAACATCCCTGAACGGTTTAAAACTGTTCATCAATTAAAGGGACAGTCTGTACGTTTTCCAGTCATTTCAATCTGTGATAAATGCCCCTTGATTTAGATGTTTTGTTGCTATAGGTTAAAGTTGCACTATGCAGAAATAGCTTCACCATTTCCTGGGTGCTAAAACTGTAATAGTTTATGCGACAAAATAAGCAAGTCTAGTGTAGAGAATTATACCATCTAAACCGCTGTGAAATATATTTTCCAGGACTCAAAATATTGTTGTTTCAGCTGTTTGAAGTTGGTGTACAAAACAGAAAGGAAAAGTTGCTCAAACAAAAAAAAACGCAAGAAGCATAGATATAGCACACATATAACAGATCCACTGCTTCTTAGACCTGCTTTCGAGTAGAATGACAGATCTATAGCTTACATTTCTATGTGAATTTGGTGGCGTTGCCCAAAAGGTTACATATAGAGCCCCACAGTGGAGGTGTCATAATACCCATAAAACCTAGCGGTTAAGGTTCCAATCGTTTTTCCCATATGGGATATTAGAAATACTTAAAATAAGGGCTGTGTTTTGTGTAGGCTTACGCTGGCGTGACGTTTTGATAACCATGTAAATCTCTCTCGGACAAGGTGACTGTTATGTTCACACTGTTAACAGTAATGTTCTCATCGAATGTAGGCCAACTCTTAGAGCACTTCAAACATACATTTCTTAAACATCTAGTGATATTTGTGAAAATATCACAGGCCGCATTAGCCCCATTCTTTACGTTATTGTAGTGTGAATTCGTCTTCTGTTACCCCTTTTGACATCTATCCACAGGGGTGAAACTTTGGTTTTAGAAGTGGGGGGACATAACCTGGCCGTGGATCTGGGGGTCCTCCCTCAGAATTTGTTGGGGCATCTAAAGCTAATTTCTACGAGGGCTGTACCCCCAAAAAAAAAACTTTTTCGTCCTTGAGTAGTCTTTTCTACATTGATTGACATTTTTAATTGTGTATTTTTTTCATATATAGACACACCCTATGTGTTTGAATAAAATCAACTAGGCTATATGTAATGAACGTGTCGGATGCTTTAAGCATGCTGTTTGATTAAATAATCAAGACACACAAATGACTCAAAGGAACCAGAGATTACGAGAGCCTAACCAGATGAAAGAAACCCTGCTCCCGGCCTTCCTCTTGCAGCTGCTGGACTTTGTGGATTCTGCCCTTAAGCTCCTGAAGTTGCCGGTAACTGGCTACACCAGCGGTCGGCAACCTTCTCCATGTGGAGGGCCAAGTTATCTTACCATTTCTACCCATCTGCGTTCCAGTTATGATTTTCATATGCACATTTTCATGGAACAGTTTCATTTAATTTATAAAAGTAATTGTATCTCAAAATCATTGTCTGTGGTTAATCTACATTCTATCTAAATGAAAATTATACAAATCTAAAAGTAACTTTTATTGCCGTTGCCAATTGTGTAAAAATAGCCTACATAAAGCCAACACATAAAAACATTGCAGCCTGCAGGTAGAAAATATCCTGAAATAAATATACTATAAATCATCACATTGGCTATGCATGGCCTGTCTGCAACGAACTGGAAACATTGTATCAACTATCAACTGGGTCATCCTAAACTCTCTAGCAAACTGGAGACATTGTATCAACTATCAACTGTGTCATCCTAAACTCTCTAGCAAACTGGAAACATTGTATCAACTATGAACTGGGTCATCCTAAACTCTCCCTAGCAAACTGGAAACATTGTATCAACTATCAGCTGGGTCATCCTAAACTCTCTCTAGCAAACTGGAAACATTGTATCAACTATCAGCTGGGTCATCCTAAACTCTCTCTAGCAAACTGGAAACATTGTATCAGCTATCAGCTGGGTCATCCTAAACTCTCTCTAGCAAACTGGAAACATTGTATCAACTATCAGCTGGGTCATCCTAAACTCTCCTAGCAAACTGGAAACATTGTATCAAATATTCTGGGCCCTCAGAGTCTCCCTCTCCAGTGACCTCGGGACAGACACAGATGTAGGCTATTTGTGCAACGGACAAGAAGAAATCAGGTATTTTATGGTGTTTCCACTGGATCAGAGCATGGCATGTTCCCTCTGTGCCGAGTGGTTATTGAAAGACAGAGAGCTGGAAATATTGTTCAAATACTTTGAGGAATTATTGTAATTCTCAATTGATTCTAAATAAAAGCAGACTTTGTTTATTTGCTTTTTGAAGTTAAGAAAGAATCACTTTGAGAAGCTCCACAGCTCATTAGTGGTGGTGAGTTAAGACAATCAGAAACACTATCAGACATCCCCAAATAGGCACGTTTATAGGCCTACATTTGTGAGCAGGCCAGGTAGACTCGTTCTACTTCTATATGCGTAGTCAGGTGCGCGTCCTTACCCAATATTGACAGGAGCATTTCAAACAAAAGACAATCAATAAATTGACAAAACTCATAAATGTAATGAAATAAACCAAAACGTGTTCCTCACAAGTTTAGCGTATGTTGTGAGTTCTGCAAAACACGTGTCCAATCCGACAATGAGAACGGTAAATAACTGTAATAATAATATATTAAATGCATTAACAGAAATTACCGTAACCAAACAAATATTGCAGATTAGAAATTATGGGAATTAATGGTATTAATGGTAAATGTAGGCTACTACTGGTGATACAGTGCATTCGGAAAGTATTCAGACCCCTTGACTTTTCCACATTTTGTTACGTTACAGCCTTATTCTAAAATGTATTAAATACATGTTTTTCCTCATCAATCTACATACAATACCCCATAATGACATCACAATACCTCATAATGACATCACAATACCCCATAATGACATCACAATACCACATAATGACATCACAATACCACATAATGAAAAACTGAAAACAGTTTTTTTCAAAATTTTTGCAAATGTATTACAAAGAAAATAACTGAAAGACCTTATTTACATAAGTATTCAGACCCTTTGCTACGAGACTCGAAATTGAGCCCAGGTGCATCCTGTTTCCATTGATCATCCTTGAGATGTTTCTACAACTTGATTGGAGTCCACCTGTGGTAAATTCAATTGATTGGACATGATTTGGAAAGGCACACACCTGTCTATATAAGGTCCCACAGTTGAGAGTGCATGTCAGAGCAAAAACCAAGCCATGAGGTCGAAGAAATTGTCCGTAGAGCTCCGAGACAGGATTGTGTCGAGGCACAGATCTGGGGAAGGGTACCAAAACAGTTCTGCAGTATTGAAGGTCCCTGGCTTAACTGTTTGGCCATAATGACCATCGTTATGTTTGGAGGAAAAAGGGGGAGGCTTGCAAGCCCAAGAACACCATCCCAACTGTGAAGCACGGGGGTGGCAGCATCATGTTGTGGGGGTGCTTTGCTGCAGGAGGGACTGGTGCACTTCACAAAATAGATGGCATCATGAGGTAGGAAAATTATGTGGATATATTGAAGCAACATCTCAAGACATCAGTCAGGAAGTTAAAGCTTGGTTGCAAATGGGTTTTCCAAATGGACAACGACCCCAAGCATACTTCCAAAGTTGTGGCAAAATGGCTTAAGGACAACAAAGTCAAGGTATTGGAGTGGCCATCACAAAGCCCTGACCTCAATCCCATAGAAAATGTATGGGCAGAACTGAAAAAGTGTGTGCGAGCAAGTAGGCCTACAAACCTGACTCAGTTACACCAGCTATGTCAGGAGCAATGGGCCAAAATTCACCCAAGTTATTGTGGGAAGCTTGTGGAAGGCTACCTGAACCGTTTCACCCAAGTAAAACAATTTAAAGGCAATGCTAAACGGGGGGCTAGGGTCAGTCTGTTACATCTGGAGTATTTCTCTTGTCTTATCCGGTGTCCTGTGTGTATTTAAATATGCTCTCTCTAATTCTCTCTTTCTCTCTTTCTGTCTTTCTCTCGGAGGACCTGAGCCCTAGGACCATGCCTCAGGACTACCTGGTATGATGACTCCTTGCTGTCCCCAGTCCACCTGGCCGTGCTGCTGCTCCAGTTTCAACTGTTCTGCCTGCGGCTATGGAACCATGACCTGTTCACCGGACGTGCTTGTTGCACCCTCGACAACTACTATGATTATTATTATTTGACCATGCTGGTCATTTATGAACATTTTAACATTTTAACATTTTGACCATGTTCTGTTATAATATCCACCCTGCACAGCCAGAAGAGGACTGGCCACCCCTCATAGCCTGGTTCCTCTCTAGGTTTCTTCCTAGGTTTTTGGCCTTTCTAGGGAGTTTTTCCTAGGGAGTTTTTCCTAGCCACCGTGCTTCTTTCACATGCTTTGCTTGCTGTTTGGGGTTTTAGGCTGGGTTTCTGTACAGCACTTTGAGAATATCAGCTGATGTACGAAGGGCTATATAAAAATAAATTTGATTTGAAATTTGAATGCTACCAAATACTAATTGAGTGTATGTAAACTTCTGACCCACTGGGAATGTGATGAAAGAAAGAAAAGCTGAAAAAAATCATTCTCTACTATTATTCTGACATTTCACATTCTTAAAATAAAGTGGTGATCCTAACTGACGTAAGACAGGGAATTTTTACTAGGATTAAAAGTCAGGAATTGTGAAAAACTGAGTTTAAATGTATTTGGCTAAGGTGTATGTAAACTTCCGACTTCAACTGTATATATTATATTATCCAACAATAGAATAAATAGTTAAATAATTGAAATTCCCAGATCACTGTAGCCTACCCATCAACTAAAGATGGAACTTTGTACCCATTCACTGATTTTATAATATACTGCAAAATTCACCTGAGCTACGCACTGTAGACTGGTCTTCCCTGGCTGACCCTGCTGGGACACCTGCCACCATCTGATCCTGCTAGGACTTGATGGGCATAGTATTGTGTACTGACTGTGTACCATAACAGGGTATCCTGTATACCATGTCAGTGTGAAAAGTAGGGAATTAGCTAGGGAAACTGACAAATCAATAACGTTACGTTGCTATACTGACTCTAATAAAAACTCACATTGCTCTGTCAAAAAACGTCAGAATATCAGCCTTTTAATCGTTTGGTCACTGGTTTCAGGTCTAGTGTGATTGAGGCAAAAATAATAATAGCTAAAGTTAGTGAGCTAGCTAGCTCTTTTGGCTCAGCTTTAGTTGTATATCAACTGACAAAATGTTTAAATGTTTCTAGAGACAATATCTCTCTCATCATCACACAATGCCTAGGTTTACCTCTAATGTATTGACATCCTACCATACCTTTGTCTGTACATTATGCCTTGAATCTATTCTATCGCGCCCAGAAACCTGTTCCTTTTACTCTCTGTTCCGAACATACTAGACGACCAGTTCTTATAACCTTTAGCCGTACCCTTATCCTACTCCTCCTCTGTTCCTCTGGTGATGTAGAGGTTAACCGAGGCCCTGCAGTGCCTAGCTCCACTCCTATATCCCAGATGCTCTCATTTGTTGACTTCTGTAACCGTAATAGCCTTGGTTTCATGCATGTTAACATTAGAAGCCTCCTCCCTAAGTTTGTTTTATTCACTGCTTTAGCACACTCTGCCAACCCGGATGTCCTAGCTGTGTCTGAATCCTGGCTTAGGAAGACCACCAAAACCCCTGAAATTTCCATCCCTAAATATTACATTTTCCGACAAGATAGAACTGCCAAAGGGGGCTGAGTTGCAATCTACTGCAGAGATTGCCTGCAGAGTTCTGTCATACTATCCAGGTCTGTGCCCAAACAATTAGAGCTTCTACTTTTAAAAATCCACCTTTCCAGCAAAAAGTATCTCACCGTTGCCGCTTGCTATAGACCACCCTCAGCCCCCAGCTGTGCCCTGGACACCATATGTGAATTGATTGCCCCCCATCTATCTTCAGAGCTCGTGTTGTTAGGTGACCTAAACTGGAACATGCTTAACACCCCAGCCGTCCTACAATCTAAGCTTGATGCTCTCAATCTCACACAAATGATCAATGAACCTACCAGGTACAACCCCAAATCTGTAAACACGGGCACCCTCATAGATATCATCCTAACCAACTTGCCCTCCAAATACACCTCTGCTGTTTTCAACCAAGATCTCAGTGATCACTGCCTCATTGCCTGCATCCGTAATGGGTCTGCTGTCAAACAACCACCCCTCATCACTGTCAAACGCTCCCTAAAACACTTCAGCGAGCAGGCCTTTCTAATCGACCTGGTCCGGTTATCCTGGAATGACATTGACCTCATCCCGTCAGTAGAGGATGCCTGGTTATTCCTTAAAAGTGCCTTCCTCACCATCTTAAATAAGTATGCCCCATTCAAAAAATGTAGAACCAGGAACAGATATAGCCCTTGGTTCACTCCAGACCTGACTGCCCTTGACCAGCACAAAAATATCCTGTGGCGTACTGCATTAGCATCGAATAGCCCCCGTGATATGCAACTTTTCAAAGAAGTTAGGAACCAATATACACAGGCAGTTAGGAAAGCAAAGGCTAGCTTTTTCAAACAGAAATCTGCATCCCTGCAGCACAAACTCAAAAAGGTTCTGGGACACGGTAAAGTTTATGGAGAATAAGAGCACCTCCTCCCAGCTTCCCACTGCACTGAGGCTAGGAAACATTGTCACCACCGATAAATCAACTATAATTAAGAATTTCAATAAGCATTTTTCTACAGCTGGCCATGCTTTCCACCTGGCTACCCCTACCCCGGTCAACTGCCCTGCATCCCCCACGGCAACTTGCCCAAGCCCCCACCATTTCTCCTTCACCCAAATCCAGACAGCTGATGTTCTGAAAGAGCTTCAAAATCTGGACCCCTACAAATCTGCCGGGCTAGACGATCTGGAACCTCTCTTTCTAAAATTATCTGCAGAAATTGTTGCAACCCCTTTACTAGCCTATTCAACCTCTCTTTCGTATCGTCTGAGTTTCCCAAAGATTGGAAAGCAGCCGCGAACCTCACCCTCTTCAAAGGGGGAGACAGTCTAGACCCAAACTGCTACAGACCTGCTACAGACTTTACTCAAGAAATTGGCTGCAGTCTATCTCAGTGCCATCCGTTTTGTCACCAAAGCCCCATACACTACCCACCACTGCGACCTGTACGCTCTCGTTGGCTGGCTCTCGCTTCATACTCATCGCCAAACCCACTGGCTCCAGGTCATCTATAAGTTTGCTAGGTAAAGCCCTGCCTTATCTCAGCTCACTGGTCACCATAGCAGCACCCACCTGTAGCACGCGCTCCAGCAGGTATATCTCACTGGTCACCCCCAAAGCCAATTGCTTTTTTGGCCGCCTTTCCTTCCAGTTCTCTGCTGCCAATGACTGGAACGAACTGCAAAAAATCACTGAAGCTGGAGACTCATATCTCCCTCACTAGCTTTAAGCACCTGCTGTCAGAGCAGCTCACAGATACACCTGTACATAGCCCATCTATAAATAGCCTATCCAACTACCTCATCCCCATACTGTATTTATTTATTTATCTTGCTCCTTTGCACCCCAGTATAACGATGAGATAGCCTATAGGGAGGAGGACAGAGACCTGGCCGTGTGGTGCCAGGACAACAACCTCTCCCTCAACGTGACCAAGACAAAGGAGATTATTGTGGACTACAGGAAAAAGAGGACGAGCACGTCCCCATTCTCATCGACGGGGCTGCAGTGGAGCTGGTTGAGAGCTTCAAGTTCCTTGGTGTCCACATCACCAACAAACTAACATGGACCAAACACACCAAGACAGTTGTGAAGAGGGCACGACAAAACCTATTCCCCCACAGGAGACTGAAAAGATTTGGAATGTATTTAAGGTTGCCTGCATTAAAATCCCCGGCCACTAGGAGCGCCGCTTCTGGATGAGCATTTTCTTGTTTGCTTATCGTCCTTAAACAGCTCATTGAGTGCGGTCTTGGTGGCAGCATCTGTTTGTGGTGGTAAATAGCCGGTTACGAATAATATAGATGAGAACTCTCTTGGTAGATAGTGTGGTCTACAGCTTATCTCAAGAAACACCTCAAGACTTCTTTAATATTAGACATTGCGCACCAGCAGTTATTGACAAATAGACACACACCTCCACCCCTCGTCTTAGCAGACGTAGCTGCTCTGTCCTGCCGATGCACGGTGAAGCCAGACAGCTCTATATTATTTGTGTCGTCGTTCAGCAAGGTCTCAGTGAAACATAAAATATTACAATTTTTATGTCCTGTTGGTTGTATAAGTCTTAATTGTAGATCGTCCAGTTTGTTTTCCAATGATTGCATGTTGGCCAATAATACGGAGGGTAGTGGTGGTTTACCTACTCATCTGCAAATTCTTATAAGGCACCCCACCCTCCCCCCCTTTTCTCCATCTTTTCCTCATGCTGATGATGGGGATTTGGGCCTTGTCTTGACAAAGCAGGATATTCTTTGCGTCAGACTCAGTAAAGAAAGCATCTTCGTCCAGTTCGAGGTGACTAATCGTTGTTCTGATGTCCAGAAGCTCTTTTCCGTCATAAGAGACGGTAACAGCAACATTATGTACAAAATGAGTTACAAACAATGTGAAAAAACAAACAAAATAGCACAGTTGGTTAGGAGCCCGTAAAATGGCAGCCATCCCCTCCGGCGCCATTATATTCCATGCTTCAACACACTGTTTATTAATGTATTGCCAGAGAGCTCTAATTGTGTTTCACTTGTCCGCCAAACATTTCCCCAGGATTTAGGCTTGTTTAGGTGGGTTTTTTGAGAAGTCCAATCGGGCTTTTTTTGTCTCTTGTTCAGGAGTGTGGACCTTCCTTTGTTTACCAAATGACCAAATGAACACCCTCCCTACAATCAGTGGTGTTGGGTTGTTTCACTGACTCTGGTACTGGAGGGCTTTGAATGTGTGCAAGACATAAAGAAATCAGCAGATTATCAAGGTGTTTTGGACATAATGAAATCAGCAGATTATCAAGGTGTTTTTGGACATAATGAAATCAGCAGATTATCAAGGTGTTTTTGGACATAATGAAATCAGCAGATTATCAAGGTGTTTTTGGAGTGCAATGTTCAACCCAGCCTCTGCTCAACAAATTTGAGAACAAATCATTTGGGGGGGGGCTGCAGTTCATGGACAATATTATGCTCATCACCCTCACGGCAGTAAATGCAATGCATTCTGCCAAGAATCAGTCGTTCACAATCTAGACAGGTTGGGCCATACCTATCAATAATTAATCTTATTTGTATGCCTAGCAATCAATATATGTACATTGTTTAAACCACACTTTTACAAGTCTCAGTCACACAATTCCAATAAGCCCACTATAGTTATCCCGTTTCAGGTGAGACCCAGATGGAGACATCGTCGAAGTAACAACAGTTTATTAATCGAACAGGGGCAGGCAAAAAGCAGGTCCATGTCAGGCAGAGGTCAGTAATCCAGATAGGTGGGGCAAAGGTACAGGACGGCAGGCAGGCTCAGGGCAGGCAGAATGGTCAACACCGGGAAAACTAGGAAACAGGAACAATTGAGAGACAGGAGCAGAGGGGAAAACGCTGGTAGGCTTGACTAAACAAAACAAACTGGCAACATACAAACAGAGAACACAGGTATAAATACACAGGGGATAATGGGGAAGATGGGCGACACCTGGAGGGTGGTGGAGACAATCACAAGGACAGGTGAAACAGCTGATTGGTAGGGCTACTATTCCATCAAGACACGAGGAGGGCCTGATTGGCAGGGCTACTATTCTACCAAGACATGAGGAGCGCCTGATTGGTAGGGCTACTATTCTATCAAGACATGAGGAGCAGCTGATTGGTAGGGCTACTATCCTATCAAGACACGAGGAGGGCCTGATTGGTAGGGCTACTATTCTATCAAGACACGAGGAGCAGCTGATTGGTAGGGCTACTATTCTATCAAGACATGAGGAGCAGCTGATTGGTAGGGCTACTATTCTATCAAGACACGAGGAGGGCCTGATTGGTAGGGCTACTATTCTATCAAGACACGAGGAGGGCCTGATTGGTAGGGCTAATATTCTATCAAGACACGAGGAGCAGCTGATTGGTAGGGCTACTATTCTATCAAGACACGAGGAGCAGCTGATTGGTAGGGCTACTATTCTATCAAGACACGAGGAGCAGCTGATTGGTAGGGCTACTATTCTATCAAGACACGAGGAGCAGCTGATTGGTAGGGCTACTATTCTATCAAGACACGAGGAGGGCCTGATTGGTAGGGCTACTATTCTATCAAGACACGAGGAGCAGCTGATTGGTAGGGCTACTATTCTATCAAGACACGAGGAGCACATTACATGCTCCTTTGCATCCCATTATCTCTACTTGCACATTCATTTTCTGCACATTCTACCATTCCAGTGTTTAATTGCTATACTGTAATTACTTTGCCACCATGGCCTATTTATTGCCTTATCTCTCTTATCCTACCTCATTTGCACACGCTGTATATAGATTTTTCTACTGTATTATTGACTATGTTTTGTTTATTCCATGTGTAACCCTGTTGTTGTTTGTGATGCACTGCTTTGCTTTATCTTGGCCAGGTCGCAGTTGCAAATGAGAACTTGTTCTCAACTGGCCTACCTGGTTAAATAAAGGACTTGTTCTCAACTGGCCTACCTGGTTAAATAAAGGACTTGTTCTCAACTGGCTTACCTGGTTAAATAAAGGTGAAATAAAATCAAATAAAAAGGACAGCTGGAGCACCTGATTGGCTAAGCATGAATAGTCATTGAAAATGGTGAGAGAGATATCCTAATACAGTGCCATTTTCAGAGAGATGAAAATGATGGTCAGTATAGCGATCATGTCATCCGTTGTAATCACATTAAGATTGTAAGGCAAAATGCAGTGGTTCCGCAACATTGTGATGTCGCCGCATGGTTCATTTCCATACATTTCAAACCTATAGCATTAACTATTCAAATCGACACAAACATGAATTGATGTCTGACGTTTGTTGAAAGTAACGAGCATTACAAACCAGAAACATGGAGATAAGACAGATATTGTAAACCTCTCGCCAGCTGTTACTCTCGTCCCAGGGCTGTTACTTCCTTCCCAGGGCTGTGTTACTTCCTTCCCAGGGCTGTTACTTCCTTCCCAGGGCTGTTACTCCCGTCTCAGGGCTGTTACTCCCGTCTCAGGGCTGTTACTCCCGTCTCAGGGCTGTTACTCCCGTCCCAGGGCTGTGTTACTCTCATCCCAGGGCTGTGTTACTCTCGTCCCAGGGCTGTGTTACTTCCGTCCCAGGGCTGTGTTACTCTCGTCCCAGGGCTGTGTTACTCCCGTCCCAGGGCAGTGTTACTTCCGTCCCAAGGCTGTGTTACTCTCATCCCAGGGCTGTGTTACTCCCGTCCCAGGGCTGTGTTACTCCCGTCCCAGGGCTGTGTTACTCTCATCCCAGGGCTGTGTTACTCCCGTCCCAGGGCTGTGTTACTCTCGTCCCAGGGCTGTGTTACTCCCGTCCCAGGGCTGTTACTTCCGTCCCAAGGCTGTGTTACTCCCGTCCCAGGGCTGTTACTCTCATCCCAGGGCTGTGTTACTCCCGTCCCAGGGCTGTGTTACTCTCGTCCCAGGGCTGTGTTACTCCCGTCCCAGGGCTGTTACTTCCGTCCCAAGGCTGTGTTACTCCCGTCCCAGGGCGTGTTACTCTCATCCCAGGGCTGTGTTACTCTCATCCCAGGGCTGTGTTACTCTCATCCCAGGGCTGTGTTACTCCAGCTCCGCCAGCAAGTACAAAAGTAACGTTGCGGAAGTTCTATTCTCTGTCAATTAATTCCAAGACATGATCACTAGCAAACCAATTCAAGTCTTATCTGGGAGGGGTGCGTCACTTGAGTGGGTTGAGTCACTGATGTGGTCTTCCTGTCTGGGTTGGCGCCCCCCCTTGGGCTGTGCCATGGCGGAGATCTTTGTGGGCTATACTCGGCCTTGTCCCGGGATGGTATGTTGGTGGTTGGAGATATCCCTCCAGTGGTGTGGAGGCTGTGATTTGGAAAATGGGTGGGGTTATATCCTACCTGTTTGGCCTTGTCCGGGGGTTTCATCGGATGGGGCCATAGTGTCTCCTGACCCCTCCTGTCTCAGCCTCCAGTATTTATGCTGCAGTAGTTTATGTGTCGGGGGGCTAGGGTCAGTCTGTCACATCTGGAGTATTTCTCTTGTCTTATCCAGTGTCCTGTGTGAATTTAAATATGCTCTCTCTAATTCTCTCTTTCTCTTTCTTTCTTTCTTTCTTTCTTTCTTTCTTTCTTTCTTTCTTTCTTTCTTTCTTTCTTTCTTTCTTTCTTTCTTTCTTTCTTTCTTTCTCTCTCTCGGAGGACCTGAGCCCTAGGACCATGCCTCAGGACTACCTGGCTTGATGACTCCTTGCTGTCCCCAGTTCACCTGGTCGTGCTGCTGCTCCAGTTCTAACTGTTCTGCCTGCAGCTATAGAACCCTGACCTGTTCACCGGACGTGCTACCTGTCCCAGACCTACTGTCCCAGAACTGCTGTCCCAGACCTGTTGTCCCAGACCTGCTGGAACCCTGACCTATTCACCAGACGTGCTACCTGTCCCAGACCTGCTGTTTTCAACTCTCTAGAGACAGCAGGAGCGGTAGAGATACTCTCAAAGATCGGCTATGAAAAAGTCAACTGACACTTACTCTTGTGTTACTGACTTGTTGCACCCTCGACAACTACTATGATTATTATTATTTGACCATGCTGGTCATTTATGAACATTTGAACATCTAGGCCATGTTCTGTTATAATCTCCACCCGGCACAGCCAGAAGAGGACTGGCCACCCCTCATAGCCTGGTTCCTCTCTAGGTTTCTTCCTAGGTTCTGGCCTTTCTAAGGAGTTTTTCCTAGCCACCGTGCTTATACACCTGCATTGCTTGCTGTTTGGGGTTTTAGGCTGGGTTTCTGTACAGCACTTTGAGATATCAGCTGATGTAAGAAGGGCTATATAAATACATATGATTTGATTTGATTAGGAATGTCTCATGCCAAATAAAAAATTACAGTAAGTTATCATAGAACTGTATTGTTAACCTTTTGGTTACTGGCCCAATGCTCTAACCCACTAAGCTACCTGCCACCCCAATTACAGTAAGTTATTAGAGAACTGGTCTTGCTGGTCTAGTAAACACAGATGCAATATATAAGAAGGAAACGTAAACAGATATTAAAAACATTTGTAAAAAAATATATATTTGTAAAACATCAAGACAGGCGCATATTACTCCTTCCAAGTCAGGAACAAATGAGCACATACATTAATATTATTTATCAAAATAAACCTTTCTTAAAACATCTAAAATGTGTATATTGCTATGATATACTGTATTCACAATCAAATCAATGTTAAACTATAATTTTGGTCTGTGGTGTCATCTTACATAATTATTACTTATCTTAAGGGAGGGGGGGAGAGACAGAGAGAGAGACAGAGAGAGAGAGAGAGAGAGAGAGAGAGACAGGGCGAGAGAGAGACACAGGGTGAGAGAGAGAGAGAGAGAGAGAGAGAGAGAGAGAGAGAGAGAGACACAGGGTGAGAGAGAGAGAGAGACAGAGAGAAGGGTAGAGGGAGACACAGGGCGAGAGAGAGACACAGGGCGAGAGAGAGAGAGAGAGAGAGAGAGAGAGACACAGGGTGAGAGAGAGAGAGAGAGAGAGAGAGACACAGGGTGAAAGAGAGAGAGACACAGGGCGAGAGAGAGAGAGACACAGGGCGTGAGAGAGAGAGACACAGGGTGAGAGAGAGAGAGAGAGAGAGAGAGAGAGAGAGAGAGAGAGAGAGAGAGAGAGACACAGGGCGAGAGAGAGAGAGAGAGAGAGAGAGAGAGACACAGGGTGAGAGGAGAGAGAGAGAGAGAGAGAGACACAGGGTGAGAGAGAGAGAGAGAGAGAGACACAGGGCGAGAGAGAGAGAGAGACAGAGAGAAGGGTAGAGGGAGACACAGGGCGAGAGAGAGACACAGGGCGAGAGAGAGAGAGAGAGAGAGAGAGAGAGAGAGACACAGGGTGAGAGAGAGAGAGAGAGAGAGACACAGGGTGAAAGAGAGAGAGACACAGGGCGAGAGAGAGAGAGACACAGGGCGTGAGAGAGAGAGACACAGGGTGAGAGAGAGAGAGAGAGAGAGAGAGAGAGAGAGAGAGACACAGGGCGAGAGAGAGAGAGAGAGAGAGAGAGAGAGAGAGAGAGAGAGACACAGGGCGAGAGAGAGAAAGAGAGGGAGAGCGAGGGGGAGAGAGAGAGATAGGGAGAGAGAGAGAGATAGGGAGAGAGGTTGTGTATGTGTGAAGGCATGCAAATTGTTGCATTCACACTCAGTAATATGTTTTTCTAAATGTTGGCACCATATCAGAGTCACTGAGAGATCAGCACTAGAGGGAGACTGTGACAAATCTCTGAGGTCCTACATGTTGCCAAGCCAACCATGGCACAACCTTACATAAACAAACCAGACCAACAGCAGAGAATAATACCAATGCAGTAATGAAGCTTTATGGCACTGGACTGGAGTTCTAAGAAGCTGTGGAGAGGAGAGGTGGATCAGAGTTCTGGTTGGTCCTGGTTTTTGATCACCTGGTGCTGGTCCAGACCTGTTCCTGCTGGTAGAGAGAGGAGACATCTGGTCTGTCTGTTCATAAAGGTTCTGATGGGCACTTCTCTCTCTCTCTCTCTCTCTCTCTCTCTCTCTCGCTCTCCCTCCATCCTTTTGGACCAGTGCTTCACCTGTATGAATGGATAGATGGATGCTATTGTCTACTACACAATCTGACAGTTTCTATGTTTCTATTGTCCTCTGTTCCGTTTTGTTCTCTTAGAAAAACAGAGTCCTTCTATCCATGTGTTGGTCTGTGTCTGTAGTTAACTGTGTTGGTCTGTGTCTGTAGTTATATGTGTTGGTCTGTGTCTGTAGTTAACTGTGTTGGTCTGTGTCTGTAGTTATATGTGTTGGTCTGTGTCTGTAGTTATATGTGTTGGTCTGTGTCTGTAGTTACATGTGTTGGTCTGTGTCTGTAGTTATATGTGTTGGTCTGTGTCTGTAGTTATATGTGTTGGTCTGTGTCTGTAGTTAAATGTGTTGGTCTGTGTCTGTAGTTAACTGTGTTGGTCTGTGTCTGTAGTTAACTGTGTTGGTCTGTGTCTGTAGTTATATGTGTTGGTCTGTGTCTGTAGTTATATGTGTTGGTCTGTGTCTGTAGTTAAATGTGTTGGTCTGTGTCTGTAGTTAACTGTGTTGGTCTGTGTCTGTAGTTATATGTGTTGGTCTGTGTCTGTAGTTACATGTGTTGGGCGTCCATGATATCCAGGTATTTAGCCTCGATGATGTGAGGAAGAACACAGTTCCTGAAACAGGAAGAAGAAGTCAGTTAGTGGGTACTGTATCACCCTTATGCCATCTGGTAACAAGGGACAGTGTCACGTTCCTCTTCGTCAGAAGATATGTTGAAATCGCTGTCGGAAAAAGTGGACCAATATGCAGCGGATTGCGTGCTCATCATAATTTATTATAATGTGAACACCACGAACAAAAACAAGAAAACAACGACCGCCAGGAACAGTATAGCAGTGCTAAAACAACTACCCACAAACAACAAGACCAAACACACCCTAATATATAGGACTCCCAATCAAAGGCAACTAGAAAACACCTGCCTTCAATTGAGAGTCCATACCCCAATGAACTAACATAGAAACAGAACAGATAGAAAACCCATAGAAACACAAACATAGAAAAGAAATCCAAAACCCCGGAATACATAAACTAACTATCCTCTGCCACGTCCTGACCAAACTACAATAACAGATAATCCTCTATACTGGTCAGGACGTGACAGACAGACCGTTTGGTTACGGTGGTATTTGAACTTCCGGCGCTTTGACAAACAGCTGGTGATGTCGTTAAATATAATTTACATTTGTCAAAACTGTTAAATAATGTAAACAGAATTGAAAGATATGTTAATTCTCCCAAAAAATAATAAACAAATGTAAGATACAATTTCTAACTTTGGACTTTTGGCACAATGTCGACGCTGGTGGTAGTGTGAGTACTTGATGCCTGGACTTGAATGTGCTTTATCTCACACCCCATTCCAAGGTTATTTTTGTAAATAGAAACTCAAATAAAAACTAAAATTGGAAAAACATTTTAGTAAACTTAAATAAAATAATTAACAAAAACATTTTAAAAACTAGAACTATACTGAAATTATACTCTTTGACTCCGAAACGAGCTGAAAGAAAATAAATGCATAATGAATTACATTCCACTGTAGTTTTTTTCCTCTAATGGGGTTTCAAGCTCTGTCTCTAATGGGGGTTTCAAGCTCTTTCTCTAATGGGGGTTTCAAGCTCTTTCTCTAATGGGGGTTTCAAGCTCTTTCTCTAATGGGGTTTCAAGCTCTTTCTCTAATGGGGGATTTCAAGCTCTTTCTCTAATGGGGGTTTCAAGCTCTTTCTCTAATGGGGTTTCAAGCTCTTTCTCTAATGGGGGTTTCAAGCTCTTTCGCTAATGGGATTTTCAAGCTCTTTCTCTAATGGGGGTTTCAAGCTCTTTCTCTAATGGGGGTTTCAAGCTCTTTCTCTAATGGGGTTTTCAAGCTCTTTCTCTAATGGGGGTTTCAAGCTCTCTCAAGTTTCTCTAATGGGGTTTCAAGCTCTTTCTCTAATGGGATTTTCAAGCTCTTTCTCTAATGGGGGTTTCAAGCTCTTTCTCTAATGGGGGTTTCAAGCTCTTTCTCTAATGGGGTTTCAAGCTCTTTCTCTAATGGGGGTTTCAAGCTCTTTCTCTAATGGGGTTTCAAGCTCTGTCTCTAATGGGGTTTCAAGCTTTTTTCCATAATGGGGTTTTCAAGCTTTTTTCTCTAATGGATTTTCAAGCTCTTTCTCTAATGGGGGTTTCAAGCTCTTTCTCTAATGGGGTTTCAAACTCTTTCGCTAATGGGATTTTCAAGCTCTGTCTCTAATGGGGTTTCAAGCTTTTTTCTCTAATGGGGTTTTCAAGCTCTGTCTCTAATGGGGTTTCAAGCTTTTTCTCTAATGGGGTTTCAAGCTTTTTTCTCTAATGGGGTTTTCAAGCTCCTGAATCTGTCAGCTACATGCTGCCAGTAGATGGTGATGTTTCAAATAGGACAAGCATCACTAACACTAGCTAACACTAGCTATCACTAGCTATCACTAGCTATCACTAGCTAACACTAGCTAACACTAGCTATCACTAGCTATCACTAGCTAACACTAGCTAACACTAGCTATCACTAGCTAACACTAGCTAACACTAGCTATCACTAGCTAACACTAGCTAACAATAGCTATCACTAGCTAACACTAGCTAACACTAGCTATCACTAGCTAACACTAGCTATCACTAGCTAACACTAGCTATCACTAGCTAACACTAGCTATCACTAGCTAACACTAGTTAACACTAGCTAACACTAGCTATCACTAGCTATCACTAGCTAACACTAGCTAACAGGAAAGACATCTGAGGGTGAGCGTGACGTGTGAACTATAGGCTTGAACAATGGTGTCTGTAGTCTACTGTACCTGATGGAGGAACATATTGTCTGTAGTCTACTGTACATGATGGAGGAACATATTGTCTGTAGTCTACTGTACATGATGGAGGAACATATTGTCTGTAGTCTACTGTACATGATGGAGGAACATATTGTCTGTAGTCTACTGTACATGATGGAGGAACATATTGTCTGTAGTCTACTGTACATGATGGAGGAACATATTGTCTGTAGTCTACTGTACATGATGGAGGAACATATTGTCTGTAGTCTACTGTACATGATGATGATGGAGGAACATATTGTCTGTAGTCTACTGTACATGATGGAGGAACATATTGTCTGTAGTCTACTGTACATGATGGAGGAACATATTGTCTGTAGTCTACTGTACATGATGGAGGAACATATTGTCTGTAGTCTACTGTACATGATGGAGGAACATATTGTCTGTAGTCTACTGTACATGATGGAGGAACATATTGTCTGTAGTCTACTGTACATGATGGAGGAACATATTGTCTGTAGTCTACTGTACATGATGGAGGAACATATTGTCTGTAGTCTACATGATGGAGGAACATATTGTCTGTAGTCTACTGTACATGATGGAGGAACATATTGTCTGTAGTCTACTGTACATGATGGAGGAACATATTGTCTGTAGTCTACTGTACCTGATGGAGGAACATATTGTCTGTAGTCTACATGATGGAGGAACATATTGTCTGTAGTCTACTGTACATGATGGAGGAACATATTGTCTGTAGTCTACTGTACATGATGGAGGAACATATTGTCTGTAGTCTACATGATGGAGGAACATATTGTCTGTAGTCTACTGTACATGATGGAGGAACATATTGTCTGGCTGTCAGTACCATAAAGAGAGGGAATGCCATCTTCATGTAGGGTAGAGGGGACCTGCCGTAGTGTACTACCTAGTGTGTAGTGTAATGTACACTGTGTTGTACCTGATAGGTATAAGCAGTACCATAAAGAGAGGGAATGCCATCTTCATGTAGGGTAGAGGGGACATGCCAAAGCAACACAGCACCAGTAGCTGCATCATCTGGAGGAAGGTGAAATAGTGGATCTTCCTCTGGGGAACCTTAC
>NC_138291.1:1032500-1040000 GCF_965601325.2 Salmo salar
TCTTTAAGAAGCAGGGCCTTGTGGTCACTAACCTGTTCTTTAAGAAGCAGGGCCTTGTGGTCACTAACCTGTTGTTTAAGAAGCAGGGCCTTGTGGTCACTAACCTGTTCTTTAAGAAGCAGGGCCATGCGGTTACTAACCTGTTCTTTAAAAAGCAGGGCCTTGGGGTCACTAACCTGTTCTTTAAGAAGCCTTGTGGTCACTAACCTGTTCTATAAGAAGCCTGGCCTTGTGGTCACTAACCTGTTCTTTAAGAAGCAGGGCCTTGTGGTCACTAACCTGTTCTTTAAGAAGCCTTGTGGTCACTAACCTGTTCTATAAGAAGCAGGGCCATGTGGTCACTAACCTGTTCTTTAAGAAGCCTTGTGGTCACTAACCTGTTCTTTAAGAAGCAGGGCCTTGTGGTCACTAACCTGTTCTTTAAGAAGCCTTGTGGTCACTAACCTGTTCTTTAAGAAGCCTTGTGGTCACTAACCTGTTCTATAAGAAGCCTGGCCTTGTGGTCACTAACCTGTTCTATAAGAAGCCTTGTGGTCACTAACCTGTTCTTTAAGAAGCAGGGCCTTGTGGTCACTAACCTGTTCTTTAAGAAGCCTTGTGGTCACTAACCTGTTCTATAAGAAGCCTTGTGGTCACTAACCTGTTCTTTAAGAAGCAGGGCCATGTGGTCACTAACCTGTTCTTTAAGAAGCAGGGCCTTGTGGTCACTAACCTGTTCTATAAGAAGCCTTGTGGTCACTAACCTGTTCTATAAGAAGCCTGGCCTTGTGGTCACTAACCTGTTCTTTAAGAAGCAGGGCCTTGGGGTCACTAACCTGTTCTATAAGAAGCCTTGTGGTCACTAACCTGTTCTATAAGAAGCCTGGCCATGTGGTCACTAACCTGTTCTTTAAGAAGCAGGGCCTTGGGGTCACTAACCTGTTCTATAAGAAGCCTTGTGGTCACTAACCTGTTCTTTAAGAAGCAGGGCCTTGGGGTCACTAACCTGTTCTTTAATAAGAAGCAGGGCCTTGTGGTCACTAACCTGTTCTATAAGAAGCCTTGTGGTCACTAACCTGTTCTATAAGAAGCAGGGCCTTGTGGTCACTAACCTGTTCTTTAAGAAGCAGGGCCTTGTGGTCACTAACCTGTTCTTTAAGAAGCAGGGCCTTGTGGTCACTAACCTGTTCTATAAGAAGCCTTGTGGTCACTAACCTGTTCTTTAAGAAGCAGGGCCTTGTGGTCACTAACCTGTTCTTTAAGAAGCCTTGGGGTCACTAACCTGTTCTTTAAGAAGCAGGGCCTTGTGGTCACTAACCTGTTCTTTAAGAAGCAGGGCCTTGTGGTCACTAACCTGTTCTATAAGAAGCCTTGTGGTCACTAACCTGTTCTTTAAGAAGCAGGGCCTTGTGGTCACTAACCTGTTCTTTAAGAAGCCTTGGGGTCACTAACCTGTTCTTTAAGAAGCAGGGCCTTGGGGTCACTAACCTGTTCTATAAGAAGCCTGGCCTTGTGGTCACTAACCTGTTCTTTAAGAAGCAGGGCCTTGGGGTCACTAACCTGTTCTATAAGAAGCAGGGCCATGTGGTCACTAACCTGTTCTATAAGAAGCCTTGTGGTCACTAACCTGTTCTTTAAGAAGCCTTGTGGTCACTAACCTGTTCTTTAAGAAGCAGGGCCATGTGGTCACTAACCTGTTCTTTAAGAAGCCTTGTGGTCACTAACCTGTTCTATAAGAAGCCATGTGGTCACTAACCTGTTCTATAAGAAGCCTTGTGGTCACTAACCTGTTCTATAAGAAGCCATGTGGTCACTAACCTGTTCTTTAAGAAGCAGGGCCTTGTGGTCACTAACCTGTTCTTTAAGACGCAGGGCCATGTGGTCACTAACCTGTTCTTTAAGAAGCAGGGCCTTGTGGTCACTAACCTGTTCTATAAGAAGCCTTGTGGTCACTAACCTGTTCTTTAAGAAGCCTTGTGGTCACTAACCTGTTCTTTAAGAAGCAGGGCCATGTGGTCACTAACCTGTTCTTTAAGAAGCCTTGTGGTCACTAACCTGTTCTATAAGAAGCCATGTGGTCACTAACCTGTTCTATAAGAAGCCTTGTGGTCACTAACCTGTTCTATAAGAAGCCATGTGGTCACTAACCTGTTCTTTAAGAAGCAGGGCCTTGTGGTCACTAACCTGTTCTTTAAGACGCAGGGCCATGTGGTCACTAACCTGTTCTTTAAGAAGCAGGGCCTTGTGGTCACTAACCTGTTCTATAAGAAGCCTTGTGGTCACTAACCTGTTCTTTAAGAAGCAGGGCCTTGTGGTCACTAACCTGTTCTATAAGAAGCAGGGCCTTGGGGTCACTAACCTGTTCTTTAAGAAGCAGGGCCTTGTGGTCACTAACCTGTTCTATAAGAAGCCTTGTGGTCACTAACCTGTTCTTTAAGAAGCCTTGTGGTCACTAACCTGTTCTATAAGAAGCAGGGCCTTGTGGTCACTAACCTGTTCTTTAAGAAGCAGGGCCTTGTGGTCACTAACCTGTTCTTTAAGAAGCAGGGCCTTGTGGTCACTAACCTGTTCTATAAGACGCAGGGCCTTGGGGTCACTAACCTGTTCTATAAGAAGCCTTGTGGTCACTAACCTGTTCTATAAGAAGCAGGGCCATGTGGTCACTAACCTGTTCTATAAGAAGCAGGGCCATGTGGTCACTAACCTGTTCTATAAGAAGCAGGGCCTTGTGGTCACTAACCTGTTCTATAAGAAGCAGGGCCTTGTGGTCACTAACCTGTTCTTTAAGAAGCAGGGCCTTGTGGTCACTAACCTGTTCTTTAAGAAGCCTTGTGGTCACTAACCTGTTCTATAAGAAGCAGGGCCATGTGGTCACTAACCTGTTCTTTAAGAAGCCTTGTGGTCACTAACCTGTTCTTTAAGAAGCAGGGCCATGTGGTCACTAACCTGTTCTTTAAGAAGCAGGGCCTTGTGGTCACTAACCTGTTCTATAAGAAGCCTGGCCTTGTGGTCACTAACCTGTTCTATAAGAAGCCTGGCCTTGTGGTCACTAACCTGTTCTTTAAGAAGCAGGGCCTTGTGGTCACTAACCTGTTCTATAAGAAGCAGGGCCTTGTGGTCACTAACCTGTTCTTTAAGAAGCAGGGCCTTGTGGTCACTAACCTGTTCTATAAGAAGCCTTGTGGTCACTAACCTGTTCTTTAAGAAGCAGGGCCTTGTGGTCACTAACCTGTTCTATAAGAAGCAGGGCCATGTGGTCACTAACCTGTTCTTTAAAAAGCAGGGCCTTGGGGTCACTAACCTGTTCTATAAGAAGCCTTGTGGTCACTAACCTGTTCTATAAGAAGCAGGGCCATGTGGTCACTAACCTGTTCTATAAGAAGCAGGGCCATGTGGTCACTAACCTGTTCTATAAGAAGCAGGGCCTTGTGGTCACTAACCTGTTCTATAAGAAGCAGGGCGTTGGGGTCACTAACCTGTTCTTTAAGAAGCAGGGCCTTGGGGTCACTAACCTGTTCTTTAAGAAGCAGGGCCTTGTGGTCACTAACCTGTTCTATAAGAAGCCTTGTGGTCACTAACCTGTTCTTTAAGAAGCCTTGTGGTCACTAACCTGTTCTATAAGAAGCAGGGCCTTGTGGTCACTAACCTGTTCTTTAAGAAGCACTTGTGGTCACTAACCTGTTCTTTAAGAAGCAGGGCCTTGGGGTCACTAACCTGTTCTTTAAGACGCAGGGCCTTGGGGTCACTAACCTGTTCTTTAAGAAGCCTTGTGGTCACTAACCTGTTCTATAAGAAGCAGGGCCTTGTGGTCACTAACCTGTTCTATAAGAAGCCTTGTGGTCACTAACCTGTTCTTTAAGAAGCAGGGCCTTGTGGTCACTAACCTGTTCTATAAGAAGCAGGGCCTTGGGGTCACTAACCTGTTCTTAGAAGCAGGGCCTTGTGGTCACTAACCTGTTCTATAAGAAGCCTTGTGGTCACTAACCTGTTCTTTAAGAAGCCTTGTGGTCACTAACCTGTTCTATAAGAAGCAGGGCCTTGTGGTCACTAACCTGTTCTTTAAGAAGCAGGGCCTTGTGGTCACTAACCTGTTCTTTAAGAAGCAGGGCCTTGTGGTCACTAACCTGTTCTATAAGACGCAGGGCCTTGGGGTCACTAACCTGTTCTATAAGAAGCCTTGTGGTCACTAACCTGTTCTATAAGAAGCAGGGCCATGTGGTCACTAACCTGTTCTATAAGAAGCAGGGCCATGTGGTCACTAACCTGTTCTATAAGAAGCAGGGCCTTGTGGTCACTAACCTGTTCTATAAGAAGCAGGGCCTTGTGGTCACTAACCTGTTCTTTAAGAAGCAGGGCCTTGTGGTCACTAACCTGTTCTTTAAGAAGCCTTGTGGTCACTAACCTGTTCTATAAGAAGCAGGGCCATGTGGTCACTAACCTGTTCTTTAAGAAGCCTTGTGGTCACTAACCTGTTCTTTAAGAAGCAGGGCCATGTGGTCACTAACCTGTTCTTTAAGAAGCAGGGCCTTGTGGTCACTAACCTGTTCTATAAGAAGCCTGGCCTTGTGGTCACTAACCTGTTCTATAAGAAGCCTGGCCTTGTGGTCACTAACCTGTTCTTTAAGAAGCAGGGCCTTGTGGTCACTAACCTGTTCTATAAGAAGCAGGGCCTTGTGGTCACTAACCTGTTCTTTAAGAAGCAGGGCCTTGTGGTCACTAACCTGTTCTATAAGAAGCCTTGTGGTCACTAACCTGTTCTTTAAGAAGCAGGGCCTTGTGGTCACTAACCTGTTCTATAAGAAGCAGGGCCATGTGGTCACTAACCTGTTCTTTAAAAAGCAGGGCCTTGGGGTCACTAACCTGTTCTATAAGAAGCCTTGTGGTCACTAACCTGTTCTATAAGAAGCAGGGCCATGTGGTCACTAACCTGTTCTATAAGAAGCAGGGCCATGTGGTCACTAACCTGTTCTATAAGAAGCAGGGCCTTGTGGTCACTAACCTGTTCTATAAGAAGCAGGGCGTTGGGGTCACTAACCTGTTCTTTAAGAAGCAGGGCCTTGGGGTCACTAACCTGTTCTTTAAGAAGCAGGGCCTTGTGGTCACTAACCTGTTCTATAAGAAGCCTTGTGGTCACTAACCTGTTCTTTAAGAAGCCTTGTGGTCACTAACCTGTTCTATAAGAAGCAGGGCCTTGTGGTCACTAACCTGTTCTTTAAGAAGCAGGGCCTTGTGGTCACTAACCTGTTCTTTAAGAAGCAGGGCCTTGTGGTCACTAACCTGTTCTATAAGACGCAGGGCCTTGGGGTCACTAACCTGTTCTATAAGAAGCCTTGTGGTCACTAACCTGTTCTATAAGAAGCAGGGCCATGTGGTCACTAACCTGTTCTATAAGAAGCAGGGCCATGTGGTCACTAACCTGTTCTATAAGAAGCAGGGCCTTGTGGTCACTAACCTGTTCTATAAGAAGCAGGGCCTTGTGGTCACTAACCTGTTCTTTAAGAAGCAGGGCCTTGTGGTCACTAACCTGTTCTTTAAGAAGCAGGGCCTTGTGGTCACTAACCTGTTCTTTAAGAAGCCTTGTGGTCACTAACCTGTTCTATAAGAAGCAGGGCCATGTGGTCACTAACCTGTTCTTTAAGAAGCCTTGTGGTCACTAACCTGTTCTTTAAGAAGCAGGGCCATGTGGTCACTAACCTGTTCTTTAAGAAGCAGTGCCTTGTGGTCACTAACCTGTTCTATAAGAAGCCTGGCCTTGTGGTCACTAACCTGTTCTATAAGAAGCCTGGCCTTGTGGTCACTAACCTGTTCTTTAAGAAGCAGGGCCTTGTGGTCACTAACCTGTTCTATAAGAAGCAGGGCCTTGTGGTCACTAACCTGTTCTTTAAGAAGCCTGGCCTTGTGGTCACTAACCTGTTCTATAAGAAGCAGGGCCTTGGGGTCACTAACCTGTTCTATAAGAAGCCTTGTGGTCACTAACCTGTTCTATAAGAAGCAGGGCCTTGGGGTCACTAACCTGTTCTATAAGAAGCAGGGCCTTGTGGTCACTAACCTGTTCTATAAGAAGCAGGGCCTTGTGGTCACTAACCTGTTCTTTAAGAAGCAGGGCCTTGTGGTCACTAACCTGTTCTATAAGACGCAGGGCCTTGGGGTCACTAACCTGTTCTATAAGAAGCCTTGTGGTCACTAACCTGTTCTATAAGAAGCAGGGCCATGTGGTCACTAACCTGTTCTTTAAGAAGCAGGGCCTTGTGGTCACTAACCTGTTCTATAAGAAGCCTTGTGGTCACTAACCTGTTCTATAAGAAGCCTTGTGGTCACTAACCTGTTCTTTAAGAAGCAGGGCCATGTGGTCACTAACCTGTTCTATAAGAAGCCTTGTGGTCACTAACCTGTTCTATAAGAAGCAGGGCCTTGGGGTCACTAACCTGTTCTTTAAGAAGCAGGGCCTTGTGGTCACTAACCTGTTCTATAAGAAGCCTTGTGGTCACTAACCTGTTCTATAAGAAGCAGGGCCATGTGGTCACTAACCTGTTCTATAAGAAGCCTTGTGGTCACTAACCTGTTCTATAAGAAGCAGGGCCTTGTGGTCACTAACCTGTTCTATAAGAAGCAGGGCCTTGTGGTCACTAACCTGTTCTATAAGAAGCAGGGCCTTGGGGTCACTAACCTGTTCTTTAAGAAGCAGGGCCTTGTGGTCACTAACCTGTTCTTTAAGAAGCAGGGCCTTGTGGTCACTAACCTGTTCTTTAAGAAGCAGGGCCTTGGGGTCACTAACCTGTTCTTTAAGAAGCCTTGTGGTCACTAACCTGTTCTTTAAGAAGCAGGGCCATGTGGTCACTAACCTGTTCTTTAAGAAGCAGGGCCTTGTGGTCACTAACCTGTTCTATAAGAAGCCTGGCCTTGTGGTCACTAACCTGTTCTATAAGAAGCCTGGCCTTGTGGTCACTAACCTGTTCTTTAAGAAGCAGGGCCTTGTGGTCACTAACCTGTTCTATAAGAAGCAGGGCCTTGTGGTCACTAACCTGTTCTATAAGAAGCAGGGCCTTGTGGTCACTAACCTGTTCTATAAGAAGCAGGGCCTTGTGGTCACTAACCTGTTCTATAAGAAGCAGGGCCTTGTGGTCACTAACCTGTTCTATAAGAAGCAGGGCCTTGTGGTCACTAACCTGTTCTTTAAGAAGCAGGGCCTTGGGGTCACTAACCTGTTCTTTAAGAAGAAGCAGGGCCTTGTGGTCACTAACCTGTTCTTTAAGAAGCCTTGTGGTCACTAACCTGTTCTATAAGAAGCAGGGCCTTGTGGTCACTAACCTGTTCTATAAGAAGCAGGGCCTTGGGGTCACTAACCTGTTCTATAAGAAGCCTTGTGGTCACTAACCTGTTCTATAAGAAGCAGGGCCTTGGGGTCACTAACCTGTTCTATAAGAAGCAGGGCCTTGTGGTCACTAACCTGTTCTATAAGAAGCAGGGCCTTGTGGTCACTAACCTGTTCTTTAAGAAGCAGGGCCTTGTGGTCACTAACCT
>NC_138291.1:1045000-1067500 GCF_965601325.2 Salmo salar
AAAAAAGTGATAATATTCCGACCGGGAAAGCCTGTATACGTACAAAGAGAGAGAAAATAAATACATCTCATGCCCTCGTGCACGAGCGTGAGTCTCAGAGTACTCTGACCAGCCACTATCCAAACGCGATAATGTGTTTCAGCCAGAGGCTGCCTCGATATCATTCAGCTTTTTCCCGGGCTCCGAGAGCCTATGGGAGCCGTAGGAAGTGTCACGTTACGGCAAAGATCCTCAGTCTTCAATAAAAAGAGCCAAGATGAACAACAACTTGTCAGAGAGGGCGCTTCCTGTTTGGAATCTTCTCAGGTTTTGGGCTGCCATTTGAGTTCTGTTATACTCACAGACACCATTCAAACAGTTTTAGAAACTTTAGGGTGTTTTCTATCCAAAGCCAATAATTATATGCATATTCTAGTTACTGGGCAGGAGTAGTAACCAGATTAAATCGGGTACGTTTTTTATCCGGCCGTGTCAATACTGCCCCCTAGCCCTAACAGGTTGGTTAGTTAAGTACTGGGAAGGCAGGTAATGTAGGAGAGAGGACTCTAACTTATACTTTCTTTGCTTTGGTTTTGTCCAGCCTCTTTTCCCCACATTACCGTGTGAAGGAAATAAATTCCCAGTAAACGGTAATATTCTCTGCCTCTGTCATCCTTACCTCCACCTACAATCACATCCCTCTTTCACTCCACTGGGAGTTGAGTGTCGCAGGGTGTTGAGTTCCCTCCTCCAAGAGGCGTACGTAACATAATGGGGGCTCATCCGGGATTCCATTAAACCCACCGGACCCTGCTGCTCTGAGCTCTCCGCGATTGGTGATTGAGGTGTGGTGGTAGGTTGTGAGTTTGGATGACTTGTTTAGTTTGTGTGTTCAGAAGGCTGCAGTGTACAAAATGGCTGCCTCATCCCAGTTTATTGAAGCGCCCTCTGTTGATCGGTTGGTGGGGTTGTGTAAAGTAGACCTTTGCGCTATAGCTGACCATTATGGACTCTTCGTCCCTGAGAAAGCCCTAAAGGCTGAGCTGTTGGTGCTAGTCAGGGAGGATTTGGTGAGAAAGCCCTAAAGGCTGAGCTGTTGGTGCTAGTCAGGGAGGGTTTGGTGAGAAAGCCCTAAAGGCTGAGCTGTTGGTGCTAGTCAGGGAGGGTTTGGTGAGAAAGCCCTAAAGGCTGAGCTGTTGGTGCTAGTCAGGGAGGGTTTGGTGAGAAAGCCCTAAAGGCTGAGCTGTTGGTGCTAGTCAGGGAGGGTTTGGTGAGAAAGCCCTGAAGGCTGAGCTTTTGGTGCTAGTCAGGGAGGGTTTGGTGAGAAAGCCCTAAAGGCTGAGCTGTTGGTGCTAGTCAGGGAGGGTTTGGTGAGAAAGCCCTGAAGGCTGAGCTTTTGGTGCTAGTCAGGGAGGGTTTGGTGAGAAAGCCCTGAAGGCTGAGCTTTTGGTGCTAGTCAGGGAGGGTTTGGTGAGAAAGCCCTAAAGGCTGAGCTGTTGGTGCTAGTCAGGGAGGGTTTGGTGAGAAAGCCCTGAAGGCTGAGCTGTTGGTGCTAGTCAGGGAGGGTTTGGTGAGAAAGCCCTGAAGGCTGAGCTGTTGGTGCTAGTCAGGGAGGGTTTGGTGAGAAAGCCCTGAAGGCTGAGCTTTTGGTGCAAGTCAGGGAGGGTTTAAGGAGAAAACAACAAATTTTCTCGTTGAAAGATGACAAGAGGGGGGTTTCGGGAGAGGAGACGGGTAGACCTTCCGATGCCAAGTCAGAGGACGGCGCGGAGGAAGGGGTTGCTCGTACCCCCTTTACATTGCCCCGATTGGACCCTTTATTTCTGCTTCGGGTCGCTCAGACAGCTTCAGGATAGTCCTCGTCGAGGAAGATAAACGTTCTTCTCAAGTTCTTGGCTCTTTCCAGAACAGCTACCTTGTCCTTGAACCTCAGGAACTTGACCACTATCGGCCTGGGCCTGTCAACTGGGCCGATGGTGGGTTTTTCCGTCCTGTGGGTGCATTCCACCTGAATCTTCCTGTGGTTCATCTTCAATTTCTCAGAGATCATTTCCCTCACTTTGTCCTCAGACTCCGTCCAGGTCTCATGTGGAGATTCTGCAATTCCGTCCACAACCATATTGTTCCACCTTGATCGTCCCTTGACTGATTTATCTGTCATTGTTATCATGGATTAACACACAGAACTGATTTCCTCTCTCAATGATTTACAGATTGCTGTCATCTCGCCCTTTTCCTGTTTCAACTCATTGAGCTGACCTAGGGAGAACATGACCCAACACACATGACCCAACACACCTCCAGGCTAAGGGCTATTTGACCAAGAAGGAGAGTGATGGAATACCTCAACACAATTTACATGGTTTGGGATTAATTGGACCGCAAAGTGAACGAAAATCAGCCAACAAGTGCTCAGCATAAGGGGGAACTCCTTCAAGACTGTTGGAAAAGCATTCCAAGTGAAGCTGGTTGAGAGAATGCCAAGAGTGTGCAAAGCTGTCATCAAGGCAAAGGGTGGCTATTTGAAGAATCTCAAATATCCAATCTATTTGTTTAACACTTTTTTGGTTACTGCACGATTCCATAGAAAACAGTAAAAATAAAGAAAAACCCTTGAATAAGTAGTTGTTCTAAAACTTTTGACCGGTAACATAAACTCAGCAAAAAAAGAAACGTCCTCTCACTGTCAACTGCATATATTTTCAAACTTAACATGTGTACATATTTGAATGAACTTAACAAGATTCAACAACTGAGACATAAACTGAACAAGTTCCACAGACATGTGACTAAAATAAATGGAATAATGTGTCCCTCAAAAGTAACAGTCAGTATCTGGTGTGGCCACCAGCTGCATTAAATACTGCAGTGCATCTTCTCCTCATGGACTGCACCAGATTTGCCAGTTCTTGCTGTGAGATGTTACCCCACTCTTTCACCAAGGCACCTGCAAGTTCCCAGACATTTCTGGGGGGAATGGCCCTAGCCCTCACCCTCCAATCCAACAGGTCCCAGATGTGCTCAATGGGATTGAGATCCGGGCTCTTCGCTGGCCATGGCAGAACACTGACATTCCTGTCTTGCAGGAAATCACTCACAGAACGAGCAGTATGGCTGGTGGCATTGTCATGCTGGAGGGTCATGTCAGGATGAGCCTGCAGGAAGGGTACGACATGAGGGAGGAGGATGTCTTCCCTGTAACACACAGCGTTGAGATTGCCTGCAATGACAACAAGCTCAGTCCGATGATGCTGTGACACACCGCCCCAACCGGTGATGTCTGGTGAGGACCTGCCTTACAACAGGCCTACAAGCCCTCAGGCCAGCCTCTCTCAGCCTATTGCGAACAGTCTGAGAACTGATGGAGGGATTGTGCGTTCCTGGTGTAACTCAGGCAGTTGTTGCCATCCTGTACCTGTCCTGCAGGTGCGATGTTTGGATGTACCGATCTTGTGCAGGTGATGCCATCTATTTTGTGAAGTGCACCAGTCCCTCCTGCAGCAAAGAACCCCCACAACATGATGCTGCCACCCCCATGCTTCATGGTTGGGATGGTGTTCTTCAGCTTGCAAGCCTCCCCCTTTTTCCTCCAAACATAACAATGGTCATTATGGCCAAACAGTTCTATTTTTGTTTCATCAGACCAGAGGACATTTCTCCAAAAAGTATGATCTTTGTCCCCATGTGCAGTTGCAAACCGTAGTCTGGCTTTTTTATGGTGGTTTTAGAGCAGTGGCTTCTTCCTTCCTGAGCAGCCTTTCAGGTTATGTCGATATAGGACTCATTTTACTATGGATATAGAGAACTTTGTACTTGTTTCCTCCAGCATCTTCACAAGGTCCTTTGCTGTTGTTCTGGAATTGATTTGCACTTTTCACACCAAAGTACGTTCGTCTCTAGAAGACAGAACGCGTCTCCTTCCTGAGCGGTATGATGGTTGCGTGGTCCCATGGTGTTTATACTTGCGTACTAATGTTTGTACAGATGAACGTGATAAATTCAGGTATTTGGAAATTGCACCCAAGGATGAACCAGACTTGTGGAGGTCTACAAATTTTTTTCTGAGGTCTTGGCTGATTTTCTTTTTCTTTTCCCGTGATGTCAAGCAAAGAGGCACTGAGTTTGAAGGTTGGCCTTGAAATACATCCTCAGGTACACCTTCAATTGACTCAAATTATGTCAATTAGCCTATAAGCAGCTTATAAAGCCATGACATAATTTTCTGGAATTTGCCAAGCTGTTTAAAGGCACAGTCAACTTAGTGTATGTAAACTTCTGACCCACTGGAATTGTGATACAGTGAATTGTAAGTTAAATAATCTGTCTGTAAACAACTGTTTGAAAAATTACTTGTGTCATGCACAAAGTAGGTGTCCTAACCAACTTGCCAAAACTACAGTTTGACCAACTGGCAAGTGTCTTCATTGACATTTTCAACCTCTCCTTGTCCGAGTCTGTAATATCAACATGCTTCAAGCAGACCACCATAGTCCCTGTGCCCAAGAACACAAAGGCAACCTGCCTAAATGACTACAGACCCGCAGCACTCACGTCCGTAGCCAAGTGTTTGAAAGGCTGGTCATGGTTCACATCAACACCATTATCCTAGAAACCCTAGACCCACTCCAATTTGCATACTGCCCCAACAGATCCACAGATAATGCAATCTCTATTGCACTCCACACTGCCCTTTCCCACCTGGACAAAAGGAACACCTATGTGAGAATGCTATTCATTGACTACAGCTCAGCATTCAACACCATAGTGCCCTCAAATCTCATCACTAAGCTAAGGATCTGGGACTAAACACCTCCCTCTGCAACTGGAACCTGCACTTTCTGACGGGCCGCCCCCAGGTGGTGAGGGCAGGTAACGACACATCCGCCACGCTGATCCTCAACATGGGGGCCCTTCAAGGGTGTGTGCTCAGTCCCCTCCTGTACTCCCTGTTCACTCATGACTGCACCGCCAGGAACGACTCCAACACCATCATTAAGTTTGCTGATGTTACAACAGTGGTTGGCCTGATCACCAACAACGACAAGATAGCCTATAGGGAGGAGGTTAGAGACCTAGCTGTGTGGTGCCAGGACAACAACCTCTCCCTTAACGTGATCAAGACAAAGGAGATGATTGTGGACTACAGGAAAAGGAGGACCGAGCACGCCCCAATTCTCATTGATGGGGCTGTAGTGGAGCAGGTTGAGAGCTTCAAGTTCCTTGGTGTCCACATCACCAACAAACTAATATGGTCCAAGCACACCAAGAAAATTGGGAAGAAGGCATGACAACGCCTATTCCCCCTCAGGAGACTGAAAAGATTTGGCATGGGTCCTCAGATCCTCAAAAGGTTCTACAGCTTCACCATCGAGAGCATCCTGACTGGTTGCATCACTGCCTGATATGGCAACTGCTTGGTCTCCGACCGCAAGGCACTACAGAGGGTAGTGTATACGGCCCAGAACATCACAGGGTCCAAGCTTCCTGCCATCCAGGACCTCTATACCAGGCGGTGTCAGAGGAAGGCCCTACAAATTGTCAAAGACTCTAGCCACCCTAGTCATAGACTGTTCTCTCTGCTACCGCATGGCAAGCAGTACCGGAGCACCAAGTCTAGGTCCAAGAGGCTTCTAAACAGCTTCTACCCCCAAGCCATAAGAATCCTGAACATTTAATCAAAATGGCTACCCAGACTATTTGCATTACACCCCCCCTTTACGCCACTGCTACTCTCTGTTATTATCTATGCATAGTCACTTTAATAACTCTACCTACATGTACATATTACCTCAATTACCTCGACTAACTGGTGCCCCCGCACATTGACTCTGTACTGGTACCCCCTGTATATAGCCTCCACATTGACTCTGTACCGGTACCCCCTGTATATAGCCTCCACATTGACTCTGTACCGGTACCCCCTGTATATAGCCTCCACATTGACTCTGTACCGGTACACCCTGTATATAGTCTCCACATTGACTCTGTACCGGTACCCCCTGTATATAGCCTCCACATTGACTCTGTACCGGTACCCCCTGTATATAGCCTCCACATTGACTCTGTACCGGTACACCCTGTATATAGCCTCCACATTGACTCTGTACCGTAATACCCTGTATATAGCCTCCACATTGACTCTGTACCGGTACCCCCTGTATATAGTCTCGCTATTGTTATTTACTGCTGCTCTTTAACTATTTGTTACTTTTATTTCTTATTCGTATTTTTTAAACTGCATTGTTGGTTAGGGGCTTGTAAGTAAGCATTGTATTCGGCACATGTGAAATTTAATTTTGAGTTGGATGATCTGGAGTCCTCGGCTTCGATGGAAAAAGTAAATCCTTGGGTCGTTAACCTGTTAGGGCTAGGGGGCAGTATTGACACAGCCGGATAAAAAATGTACCCGATTTAATCTGGTTACTACTCCTGCCCAGTAACTAGAATATGCATATAATTATTGGCTTTGGATAGAAAACACCCTAAAGTTTCTAAAACTGTTTGAATGGTGTCTGTGAGTATAACAGAACTCATATGGCAGGCCAAAACCTGAGAAGATTTCAAGCAGGAAGTGGCCTGACTGAGAAGTAGTGTTTCATCTTGGCTCTTTTTATTGAAGACTCAGGATCTGTGCAATAACGTGACACTTCCTACGTCTTCCATAGGGTCTCAGAGCCCTGGGAAAACGTTGAACGATATCGAGGCAGGCTCTGGCTGAAACACTTTATCGCTTTTGGCAAGTGGCCACTCAGAGTACTATGGGCTTAGGCGCGTGCCCGCGTCGACTGAATGCTTTCTTTTCCTTTGTCTGTTTACCTAAACGCAGATTCCCGGTCGGAATATTATCGCTTTTTTATGAGAAAAATGGCATAAAAATTGATTTTAAACAGCGGTTGACTGGCTGTTGAGTAGGTGGGACGCAAGCGTCCCACCTAGCCCATAGAGGTTAAAGGGAGTGCTCCTAATCTCAGCTTGTTACCTGTATAAAAGACACCTGTCCACAGAAGCAATCAATCAATCAGATTCCAAACTCTCCACCATGGCCAAGACCAAAGAGCTCTCCAAGGATGTCAGGGACAAGATTGTAGACCTACACAAGGCTGGAATGGGCTACAAGACCATCGCCAAGCAGCTTGGTGAGAAGGTGACAACATTTGGTGCGATTATTCGCAAATGGAAGAAACACAAAATAACTGTCAATATCCCTCGGCCTGGGGCTCCATGCAAGATCTCACCTCGTGGAGTTGCAATGATCATGAGAATGGTGAGGAATCAGCCCAGAACTACACAGGAGGATCTTGTCAATGATCAAGGCAGCTGGGACCATAGTCACCAAGAAAACAATTGGTAACACACTACGCCGTGAAGGACTGAAATCCTGCAAGGTCCCCCTGCTCAAGAAAGCACATATACATGCCCGTCTGAAGTTTGCCAATGAACATCTGAATGATTCAGAGGACAACTGGGTGAAAGTGTTGTGGTCAGATGAGACCAAAATGGAGCTCTTTGGCATCAACTCAACTCGCCCTGTTTGGAGGAGGAGGAATGCTGCCTATGACCCCAAGAACACCATCCCCACCGTCAAACATGGAGGTGGAAATATTATGCTTTGGGGGTGTTTTTCTGCTAAGGGGACAGGACAACTTCACCGCATTAAAGGGACGATGGACGGGGCCATGTACCGTCAAATCTTGGGTGAGAACCTCCTTCCCTCAGCCAGGGCATTGAAAATGGGTCGTGGAAGGGTATTCCAGCATGACAATGACCCAAAACACACGGCCAAGGCAACAAAAGGAGTGGCCCAGGAAGAAGCACATTAAGGTCCTGGAGTGACCTAGCCAGTCTCCAGACCTTAATCCCATAGAAAATTTGTGGAGGGAGCTGAAGGTTCGAGTTGCCAAACATCAGCCTCGAAACCTTAATGACTTGGAGAAGATCTGCAAAGAGGAGAATCCCTCCTGAGATGTGTGCAAACCTGGTGGCCAACTACAAGAAACATCTGACCTCTGTGATTGCCAACAAGGGTTTTGCCACCAAGTACTAAGTCATGTTTTGCAGAGGGGTCAAATACTTATTTCCCACATTAAAATGCAAATAATTTTATAACATATTTGACAAGCGTTTTTCAGGATTTTTGTTGTTTTTATTCTGTCTCTCACTGTTCAAATAAACCTACCATTAAAATTATAGACTGATCCTTTCTTTGTCAGTGGGCAAACGTACAAAATCAGCAGGGGATCAAATATTTTTTTCCCTCACTGTAGGTAGTCTCTAAGGGGCAGGTAGTCTCCAAGGGGCAGGTAGTCTCCAAGGGGCAGGTAGTCTCCAAGGGGCAGGTAGTCTCTAAGGGGCAGGTAGTCTCTAAGGGGCAGGTAGTCTCCAAGGGGCAGGTAGTCTCCAAGGGGCAGGTAGTCTCCAAGGGGCAGGTAGTCTCCAAGGGGGAGGTAGTCTCTAAGGGGCAGGGGGGCAGGTAGTCTCTAAGGGGCAAGTCTGTGCAGGTAGTCTCCAAGGGGCAGGTAGTCTCCAAGGGGCAGGTAGTCTCTAAGGGGCAGGTCTATGCAGGTAGTCTCTAAGGGGCAGGTAGTCTCTAAGGGGCAGGTAGTCTCTAAGGGGCAGGTAGTCTCCAAGGGGCAGGTAGTCTCTAAGGGGCAGGTAGTCTCCAAGGGGCAGGTAGTCTCCAAGGGGCAGGTAGTCTCTAAGGGGCAGGTAGTCTCTAAGTGGCAGGTAGTCTCTAAGTGGCAGGTAGTCTCCAAGGGGCAGGTAGTCTCCAAGGGGCAGGTAGTCTCCAAGGGGCAGGTAGTCTCTAAGGGGCAGGTAGTCTCTAAGGGGCAGGTAGTCTCTAAGGGGCAGGTTTGTGCAGGTAGTCTCTAAGGGGCAGGTCTGTGCAGGTAGTCTCCAAGGGGCAGGTAGTCTACTAGGGGCAGGTAGTCTCCAAGGGGCAGGTAGTCTCCAAGGGGCAGGTAGTCTCTAAGGGGCAGCTAAATGATGTAAATGTTTGTGCAGGTAGTCTCTAAGGGGCAGGTCTGTGCAGGTAGTCTCTAAGGGGCAGGTAGTCTCTAAGGGGCAGGTAGTCTCCAAGGGGCAGGTAGTCTCCAAGGGGCAGGTAGTCTCCAAGGGGCAGGTAGTCTCTAAGGGGCAGGTAACTCACGTCTCATATAGATGTCCTCCCTCTACCCGCTGCTCTACGAAGGCTAGCTGTCTGACGTGCAGGGTGGAGTGGGGGAAGGCTGCGTGGATCCATGGTAACCCCAGGAGAGACATCAGGATGTTGATGAGCCCAGAGAGCATCAGGTCCCAGTGGTATGCTGTTCCCTTCAGCAGCCTGGGACACACACACACACACACACACACACACACACACACACACACACACACACACACACACACACACACACACACACAAAGAGCATACACATACACACACACACACACACACACACACACACAGTTGATTTATACACACACACACAGTTGATTTATACACACACACACACACACACACAGTTGATTTATACACACACACACACAGTTGATTTATACACACACACACACACACACACACACACACACACACACACACACACACACACACACACACACACACACACACACACACACACACACACACACACTCAGATGAAGAGCATCAGCGTCGGCACATATACCTGTTCTCGGAAGCGTTGGTGAGAGAGACCACAATGTTCTGGTCGATGAAGATGAGGAGAGCCAGGAGGAAGCCGAGGCCCATGGCCAAAAAAACGTTCATGACTGTTAACTTCCCGACTGGAGCAACGCTGAACATCGGACCGTTATGGAAGTTAAACACTGGAACTGTAGAAACAAGACTAGGGTTGAGGACTAGGGTTGAGGACTAGAGTTGAGGACTAGGTTGAAGACTAGGGTTGAAGACTAGGATGGAGGACTAGGGTTGAAGACTAGGGTTGAAGACTAGGGTTGAGGACTAGGGTTGAAGACTAGGGTTGAAGACTAGGGTTGAGGACTAGGGTTGAGGACTAGGGTTGAAGACTAGGATTGAAGACTAGGGTTGAGGACTAGAGTTGAAGACTAGGGTTGAAGACTAGAGTTGAGGACTAGATTTGAGGACTAGAGTTGAGGACTAGGGTTGAGGACTAGGGTTGAGGACTAGGGTTGAAGACTAGGGTTGAGGACTAGGGTCGAGGACTAGGGTTGAAGACTAGGGTTGAAGACTAGGGTTGAGGACTAGGGTTGAGGACTAGGGTTGAAGACTAGGGTTGAAGACTAGGGTTGAGGACTAGCGTTGAAGACTAGGGTTGAGGACTAGCGTTGTTTATGTTTAGGATAGAAGGAGAGGAGGAGAGGGTACTGAAGGAGAGGAGGGGAGGAGGAGAGGGTACTGAAGGAGAGGAGGGGAGGAGGAGAGGGTACTGAAGGATAGAAGGAGAGGAGGAGAGGGTGCTGAAGGAGAGGAGGAGAGGAGGAGAGGGTACTGAAGGATAGAAGGAGAGGAGGAGAGGGTGCTGAAGGAGAGGAGGGGAGGAGGAGAGGGTACTGAAGGATAGAAGGAGAGGAGGAGAGGGTACTGGAGGAGAGGAGGGGAGGAGGAGAGGGTACTGGAGGAGAGGAGAGGAGGAGAAGGTACTGAAGGATAGAAGGAGAGGAGGAGAGGGTATTGAAGGAGAGGAGGTGAGGGTACTGAAGGATAGAAGGAGAGGAGGAGAGGGTACTGAAGGAGAGGAGAGGAGGAGAAGGTACTGAAGGATAGAAGGAGAGGAGGAGAGGGTATTGAAGGAGAGGAGGTGAGGGTACTGAAGGAGAGGAGGAGAGGAGGAGAAGGTACTGAAGGAGAGGAGGAGAGGAGGAGAAGGTACTGAAGGAGAGGAGGAGAGGAGGAGAGGGTGCTGAAGGATAGAAGGAGAGGAGGAGAGGGTACTGGAGGAGAGGAGGAGAGGGTACTGGAGGAGAGGAGGGGAGGAGGAGAGGGTACTGGAGGATAGGGTACTGAAGGATAGAAGGAGAGGAGGAGAGGGTACTGAAGGATAGAAGGAGAGGAGGAGAGGGTGCTGAAGGAGAGGAGGAGAGGAGGAGAAGGTATTGAAGGAGAGGAGGTGAGGAGGTGAGGGTACTGAAGGAGAGGAGGTGAGGGTACTGAAGGATAGAAGGACAGAAGGACAGGAGGAGAAGCTTGATGTCGTTGAACAGGTAGGATCCGATGAAGACGAAGGAGACAGGAGAGGAGGAGTAGAGAAGGAGGGAGTACTGACGCTCGATGTCGTTGAACAGGTAGGATCCGATGAAGGAGAATGCCAAAACCGAGATGGGCAGGGCACAGTCTGACAAAACCTCTCTCACCTTGGCATGGAGGAATGGACTGGAGGGAGAGCGAGGGAGAGAGGGTGAGGGAGCGAGGAGAGGGAGGGAAAGAGGGGAGGAGATAGAGGGAGGAAGAGAGAGGGAGTAAGTGAGGAGAGAGAGAGAGGTTGATTGGATTAATCAAAACAATCTGACTATGTATGCCAAAGCTTATTGAAAAGAGTCTGGACTGACAGGGGCATTCAAGGCAGATAGCAGACACAGGGGCCCTCAGTGCAGCGAGCAGACACAGGGGCCGTCAGGGCAGCGAGCAGACACAGGGGCCCTCAGGGCAGCGAGCAGACACAGGGGCCCTCAGGGCAGCGAGCAGACACAGGGGCCCTCAGGGCAGGGAGCAGACACAGGGGCCCTCAGGGCAGTGAGCAGACACAGGGGCCCTCAGGGCAGGGAGCAGACACAGGGGCCCTCAGGGCAGCGAGCAGACACAGGGGCCCTCAGTGCAGCGAGCAGACACAGGGGCCCTCAGGGCAGCGAGCAGACACAGGGGCCCTCAGGGCAGCGAGCAGACACAGGGGCCCTCAGGGCAGCGAGCAGACACAGGGGCCCTCAGGGCAGCGAGCAGACACAGGGGCCCTCAGGGCAGGGAGCAGACACAGGGGCCCTCAGGGCAGTGAGCAGACACAGGGGCCCTCAGGGCAGGGAGCAGACACAGGGGCCCTCAAGGCAGCGAGCAGACACAGGGGCCCTCAGGGCAGGGAGCAGACACAGGGGCCCTCAGGGCAGCGAGCAGACACAGGGGCCCTCAAGGCAGCGAGCAGACACAGGGGCCCTCAGGGCAGGGAGCAGACACAGGGGCCCTCAGGGCAGCGAGCAGACACAGGGGCCCTCAGGGCAGGGAGCAGACACAGGGGCCCTCAAGGCAGCGAGCAGACACAGGGGCCCTCAGGGCAGCGAGCAGACACAGGGGCCCTCAGGGCAGGGAGCAGACACAGGGGCCCTCAAGGCAGCGAGCAGACACAGGGGCCCTCAGGGCAGGGAGCAGACACAGGGGCCCTCAGGGCAGGGAGCAGACACAGAGGCCCTCAGTAAAACATGTAGACCAATTACAGCCACATTAGAGCAGTAGATCATGTAGGACCTATTACAGCCACATTAGAGCAGTAGAACATGTAGACCTATTACAGCCACATTAGAGCAGTAGAACATGTAGGACCTATTACAGCCACATTAGAGCAGTAGAACATGTAGACCTATTACAGCCACATTAGAGCAGTAGAACATGTAGACCTATTACAGCCACATTAGAGCAGTAGAACATGTAGACCTATTACAGCCACATTAGAGCAGTAGAACATGTAGACCTATTACAGCCACATTAGAGCAGTAGAACATGTAGACCTATTACAGCCACATTAGAGCAGTAGAACATGTAGACCTATTACAGCCACATTAGAGCAGTAGAACATGTAGGACCTATTACAGCCACATTAGAGCAGTAGAACATGTAGGACCTATTACAGCCACATTAGAGCAGTAGAACATGTAGACCTATTACAGCCACATTAGAGCAGTAGAACATGTAGACCTATTACAGCCACATTAGAGCAGTAGAACATGTAGGACCTATTACAGCCACATTAGAGCAGTAGAACATGTAGGACCTATTACAGCCACATTAGAGCAGTAGAACATGTAGGACCTATTACAGCCACATTAGAGCAGTAGAACATGTAGACCTATTACAGCCACATTAGAGCAGTAGAACATGTAGACCTATTACAGCCACATTAGAGCAGTAGAACATGTAGGACCTATTACAGCCACATTAGAGCAGTAGAACAGGTAGGACCTATTACAGCCACATTAGAGCAGTAGAACATGTAGACCTATTACAGCCACATTAGAGCAGTAGAACATGTAGACCTATTACAGCCACATTAGAGCAGTAGAACATGTAGACCTATTACAGCCACATTAGAGCAGTAGAACATGTAGACCTATTACAGCCACATTAGAGCAGTAGAACATGTAGACCTATTACAGCCACATTAGAGCAGTAGAACATGTAGGACCTATTACAGCCACATTAGAGCAGTAGAACAGGTAGGACCTATTACAGCCACATTAGAGCAGTAGAACATGTAGACCTATTACAGCCACATTAGAGCAGTAGAACATGTAGACCTATTACAGCCACATTAGAGCAGTAGAACATGTAGACCTATTACAGCCACATTAGAGCAGTAGAACAGGTAGGACCTATTACAGCCACATTAAAACATGTTTTAAATTGAAGTGTTACAACAACCTACAGCTACATTTTTGTTATTTTTAATTATTAAACGCTTTTTGATTAGGGTCGCAGCATATTATGTATATCTGTAGTGCATAGCAGCAAAGGCTGGATAAATATTATTGATCTCTTTTGTTGTAATATGTTAAATCGCGAGATACAGCAACCTGTGTACATGCTGTAATGAAGCAGGCAGGGAGCAGGTCTCGAACCCTCGACCATTCTAGCCCGAAGTCCAGCGAGCTATCGACTGAGCCCCAAAAGCTCGAGCGGCAGAGTCGATATCCGCGCTGATAAACCCAGGGTCCTACCACTACTGTCGGTGGCCATTACAAAAGGACCGTATCTTTTCTAATTTGGGTGGCAGTTGCATGTTTTTTGGTAAAAACTGATAGGTGATGTCTGGCCCGCAAAATCATAGTTTTTTCTATATGGTCCGTGCGCTGATTAAGTTTGACACCCTGGGCTAGTGTATCTATTGATGTAACTAGCTATTCATTTAGCTAGCTAAAGACAAAGAGCCTAACGTTAGCTAGCTAGCTGCAGGGAGGATGTCCTCTGATTGGAGGAGTGGGTGAGTGACCGACTTTAACACCTCATAAGGTTTTTCAGGGGGTTCTACTGTACCTCTGTTTAAACTGGTAGAGGGGGATCTACTGTCTCTCTGTTTAAACTGGTAGAGGGGGTTCTACTGTATCTCTGTTTAAACTGGTAGAGGGGTTTCTACTGTCTCTCTGTTTAAACTGGTAGAGGGGGATCTACTGTACCTCTGTTTAAACTGGTAGAGGGGGTTCTACTGTACCTCTGTTTAAACTGGTAGAGGGGGTTCTACTGTACCTCTGTTTAAACTGGTAGAGGGGGTTCTACTGTACCTCTGTTTAAACTGGTAGAGGGTGTAGCCCAGCCACAGGGTTCCCAGCATCAGCAGCAGACACAGGACTGGTCTCTCCCTGGTACACTGGATGAAGGAGTCAGGCAGAGGGAGAGAGCCCCCCACCACTCCCCCGCCTACTCCCCCCGTCCCATTACCCCCCAGTAGGGTCACACCCCCCTGCTCCTGTAGCCGTAGCAACGCCTCTCCACTTCCGTTGGTCAGCGTTGGGGCGTGGTAGTATGTTTGGAAGACTGGACGGCGGAGACAACAGGGAGTAATTATAATCACAGCATATCCAATTGGATCATCTCAATGATACCTTGGGCATAGTAGCCTACTGAATGGTCTGTAATGTATATGTTCTGTATGGTCTGTATGGTATATAATAATCTGTATGGTATATAATAATCTGAATGGTCTGTATGGTATATAATAATCTGAATGGTATATAATAATCTGGATGGTATATAATCATCTTTATGTTCTGTATGGTATATAATAATCTGGATGGTATATAATAATCTGAATGGTCTGTATGGTATATAATAATCTGAATGGTCTGTATGGTACATAATAATCTGTATGGTATATAATAATCTGAATGGTCTGTATGGTACATAATAATCTGTATGGTATATAATAATCTGAATGGTCTGTATGGTACATAATAATCTGTATGGTATATAATAATCTGAATGGTCTGTATGGTATATAATAATCTGAATGGTCTGTATGGTACATAATAATCTGTATGGTATATAATAATCTGAATGGTCTGTATGGTACATAATAATCTGTATGGTATATAATAATCTGAATGGTCTGTATGGTATATAATAATCTGAATGGTCTGTATGGTATATAATAATCAGTATGGTATATAATCATCTGAATGGTCTGTATGGTATATAATAATCTGTATGGTACATAATAATCTGAATGGTATATATAAATCTGAATGGTCTGTATGGTACATAATAATCTGTATGGTATATAATAATCTATATGGTCTGTATGGTATCTAATAATCTGAATGGTATATAATAATCTGAATGGTCTGTATGGTATATAATAATCTGAATGGTATATAATAATCTGTATGGTATATAATAATCTGAATGGTCTGTATGGTATATAATAATCTGTATGGTATATAATAATCTGTATGGTATATAATAATCTGAATGGTCTGTATGGTATATAATAATCTGTATGGTATATAACAATCTGAATGGTCTGAATGGTATATAATAATCTGTATGGTAGATAATAATCTGAATGGTCTGTATGGTATATAATAATCTGAATGGTCTGTATGGTATATAATAATCTGTATGGTATATAATAATCTGAATGGTCTGTATGGTATATAATAATCTGAATGGTCTGTATGGTATATAATAATCTGAATGGTCTGTATGGTACATAATAATCTGTATGGTATATAATAATCTGAATGGTCTGTATGGTATATAATAATCCGTATGGTATATAATAATCTGAATGCTATATAGTAATCTGAATGGTCTGTATGGTACATAATAATCTGTATGGTATATAATAATCTGAATGGTCTGTATGGTATGTAATAATCTGTATGGTATATAATAATCTGAATGTCTGTATGGTATATAATAATCTGTATGGTATATAAAAATCTGAATGGTATATAGTAATCTGAACTGTCTGTATGGTATATAATAATCTGTATGGTATATAATAATCTGAATGGTCTGTATGGTATATAATAATCTGTATGGTATATAATCATCTGAATGGTATATAGTACTCTGAATGGTCTGTATGGTATATAATAATCTGTATGGTATATAATAATCTGTATGGTATATAATAATCTGTATGGTCTGTATGGTATATAATAATCTGAATGGTCTGTATGGTATATAATCATCTGTATGGTATATAATAATCTGAATGGTCTGTATGGTATATAATAATCTGTATGGTATATAATTATCTGTATGGTATATAATAATCTGTATGGTATATAATAATCTGTATGGTCTGTATGGTATATAATAATCTGAATGGTCTGTATGGTATATAATCATCTGTATGGTATATAATAATCTGAATGGTCTGTATGGTATATAATAATCTGTATGGTATATAATAATCTGAATGGTATATAATAATCTGTATGGTATATAATCATCTGTATGGTCTGTATGGTATATAATAATCTGAATGGTCTGTATGGTATATAATAATCCGTATGGTATATAATAATCTGAATGGTCTGTATGGTATATAATAATCTGTACGGTATATAATAATCTGAATGGTCTGTATGGTATATAATCATCTGAATGGTCTGTATGGTATATAATAATCTGTATGGTATATAATAATCTGAATGGTCTGTATGGTATATAATAATCTGAATGGTCTGTATGGTATATAATAATCCATATGGTATACAATAATCTGAATGGTATATAATAATCTGAATGGTCTGTATGGTACATAATAATCTGTATGGTATGTAATAATCTGAATGGTCTGTATGGTATATAATAATCTGTATGGTCTGTATGGTATATAATAATCTGAATGGTATATAGTAATCTGAATGTCTGTATGGTATATAATAATCTGTATGGTATATAATAATCTGAATGCTATATAGTAATCTGAATGGTCTGTATGTATATAATAATCTGTATGGTATATAATAATCTGAATGGTATATAGTAATCTGAATGTCTGTATGGTATATAATAATCTGTATGGTATATAATCATCTGAATGCTATATAGTAATCTGAATGGTCTATATGGTATATAATAATCTGAATGGTATATAGTAATCTGAATGGTCTGTATGGTATATAATAATCTGTATGGTATATAATAATCTGAATGGTCTGTATGGTATATAATAATCTGTATGGTACATACTAATCTGAATGGTATATAGTAATCTGAATGGTCTGTATGGTACATAATAATCTGTATGGTATATAATTATCTGAATGGTCTGTATGGTATATAATAATCTGTATGGTATATAATAATCTGAATGTCTGTATGGTACATAATAATCTGTATGGTATATCATAATCTGAATGGTATATAGTAATCTGAACTGTCTGTATAGTATATAATAATCTGAATGGTCTGTATGGTATATAATAATCTGAATGTTATATAATCATCTGAATGGTATTCAGTACTCTGAATGGTCTGTATGGTATATAATAATCTGTATGGTATATAATAATCTGTATGGTATATAATAATCTGTATGGTCTGTATGGTATATAATAATCTGAATGGTCTGTATGGTATATAATCATCTGTATGGTATATAATAATCTGAATGGTCTGTATGGTATATAATAATCTGTATGGTATATAATAATCTGAATGGCATATAATAATCTGTATGGTATATAATAATCTGAATGGTCTGTATGGTATATAATAATCTGTATGGTATTTAATAATCTGTATGGTCTGTATGGTATATAATAATCTGAATGGTCTGTATGGTATATAATAATCCGTATGGTATATAATAATCTGAATGGTCTGTATGGTATATAATAATCTGTATTGTATATAATAATCTGAATGGTCTGTATGGTATATAATCATCTGAATGATCTGTATGGTATATAATAATCTGTATGGTATATAATAATCTGAATGGTATGTATGGTATATAATAATCCGTATGGTATACAATAATCTGAATGGTATATAGTAATCTGAATGGTCTGTATGGTATATAATAATCTGTATGGTATGTAATAATCTGAATGGTCTGTATGGTACATAATAATCTGTATGGTATATAATAATCTGAATGGTCTGTATGGTATATAATAATCTGTATGGTCTGTATGGTATATAATAATCTGAATGGTCTGTATGGTATATAATAATCTGAATGGTCTGTATGGTACATAATTATCTGTATGGTATATAATAATCTGAATGGTCTGTATGGTATATAATCATCTGAATGATCTGTATGGTATATAATAATCTGTATGGTATATAATAATCTGAATGGTATGTATGGTATATAATAATCCGTATGGTGTACAATAATCTGAATGGTATATAGTAATCTGAATGGTCTGTATGGTATATAATAATCTGTATGGTATATAATAATCTGAATGGTCTGTATGGTACATAATAATCTGTATGGTATGTAATAATCTGAATGGTCTGTATGGTATATAATAATCTGTATGGTCTGTATGGTATATAATAATCTGAATGGTCTGTATGGTATATATTAATCTGAATTGTCTGTATGGTACATAATAATCTGTATGGTATATAATAATCTGAATGTTCTGTATGGTATATAATAATCCGTATGGTATATAATAATCTGAATGGTATATAGTAATCTGAATGTCTGTATGGTATATAATAATCTGTATGGTATATAATAATCTGAATGCTATATAGTAATCTGAATGGTCTGTATGGTATATAATAATCTGAATGGTATATAGTAATCTGAATGTCTGTATGGTATATAATAATCTGTATGGTATATAGTAATCTGAATGTCTGTATGGTATATAATAATCTGTATGGTATATAATAATCTGAATGGTCTGTATGGTATATAATAATCTGCATGGTATATAATAATCTGAATGGTATATAGTAATGTGAATGGTCTGTGTGGTATATAATAATCTGTATGGTATATAATAATCTGTATGGTATATAATAATCTGAATGGTCTGTATGGTATATAATAATCTGTATTTTACATAATAATCTGAATTGTATATAGTAATCTGAATGGTCTGTATGGTACATAATAATCTGTATGGTATATAATAATCTGAATGGTCTGTATGGTACATAATAATCTGTATGGTATATAATAATTTGAATGGTCTGTATGGTATATAATAATCTGTGTGGTATATAATAATCTGAATGTCTTTATGGTATATAATAATCTGTATGGTATATAATAATCTGAATGGTATATAGTAATCTGAACTGTCTGTATGGTATATAATAATCTGTATGGTATATAATAATCTGAATGGTCTGTATGGTATATAATAATCTGAATGGTCTGTATGGTATATAATAATCTGTATGGTATATAATCATCTGAATGGTATATAGTACTCTGAATGGTCTGTATGGTATATAATAATCTGTATGGTATATAATTATCTGTATGGTATATAATAATCTGTATGGTATATAATAATCTGTATGGTCTGTATGGTATATAATAATCTGAATGGTCTGTATGGTATATAATAATCTGTATGGTCTGTATGGTATATAATAATCTGAATGGTATATAATCATCTGTATGGTATATAATCATCTGTTTGGTCTGTATGGTATATAATAATCTGAATGGTCTGTATGGTATATAATAATCCGTATGGTATATAATAATCTGAATGGTATATAGTAATCTGAATGGTATATAATAATCTGTATGGTATATAGTAATCTGAATGGTATATAATAATCTGTATGGTATATAATAATCTGTATGGTATATAATATTCTGTATGGTATATAATAATCTGAATGGTCTGTATGGTATATAATAATCTGTATGGTATATATTCTAATCTGAATGGTATATAATCATCTGTATGGTATATAATAATCTGTATGGTATATAATAATCTGTATGGTATATAATCATCTGAATGGTCTGTAATGTATATGTTCTGAATGGTCTCTATGGTATATAATAATCTGAATGGTATATAATAATCTGTATGGTATATAATAATCTGAATGGTATATAATAATCTGTATGGTATATAATCATCTGAATGGTCTGTATGGTATATAATAATCTGGATGGTATATAATAATCTGTATGGTATATAATAATCTGTATGTCTGTAAGCTATATAATCATCTGAATGGTCTGTAATGTATATGTTCTGTATGGTCCGTATGGTATAAATTGAGTTGTCCTCCTCCTTACTTTTGACGGTTCCTTTCAGAGCGTCCACTACGAAGGCTATCGAGATGAACAGAGCTATGACCTCCTCTGTTGACCTGGGAGAGGACAAGAACAACAAGAGCAACAACAGTAAACATGTCGTCCCCCACCAACGACGCAGCACTTCCCTTGGGCCAATTGAGATATCACATTTGACTAACACATTCCAGTTCATTACTATAGCTTCCGACGTGGGCCTATCACTGCCATTTTTGTAAATGTCGGATCTCTATGGCAAGATGCATCATTCAGCCAAGTTGTCGATATCGGGCCAGTGCTGTCTGAGTGACTAACCTACGTACGAACGAACAGAGACACATCCACAGTCCCCTCCCTGATTTCATGGTGGGGGACAACAACAACACAAACATCAGTGAAATGATGGTCCATGATGTAGGCGACCAGACCTTTAAAACAGCTTCATGACATTATAGATGTTACCGTACGTTATACCATGGCATTGTTGAATACGTGTTTCTGATTGGCTTGAAGGTCATTCTAGAGCGTGCATTGTTTAATGAATAAGGCCATAAGGGGGTATATGATCAATATACCATGGCTAAGTCTGTTCTTCACACGACGCATCGCAGAGTGCCTGGATACAGACTTTAGCCGTATCCTGGATACAGCCTTTAGCCGTATCCTGGATACAGCCTTTAGCCTTTAGCCGTATCCCGGATACAGCCTTTAGCCTTTAGCCGTATCCTGGATACAGCCTTTAGCCTTTAGCCGTATCCTGGATACAGCCTTTAGCATTTAGCCGTATCCTGGATACAGCCTTTAGCCGTATCCTGGATACAGCCTTTAGCCTTTAGCCGTATCCTGGATACAGCCTTTAGCCTTTAGCCGTATCCTGGATACAGCCTTTAGCCTTTAGCCTTTAGCCGTATCCTGGATACAGCCTTTAGCCGTATCCTGGATACAGCCTTTAGCCTTTAGCCGTATCCTGGATACAGCCTTTAGCCTTTAGCCGTGGTATATTGACCACATACCACAAACCCCCGAGAGCCTTAATACTATTATAAACTGATTACCAACATAATTAGAGCAGTAAAAATATATGTTTTTTTAATACCCGTGGTATACCACGGCTGTCAGCCAATCGGCATTCAGGGCTTAAACCACTCCGTTTATATTTCCCTATAACACACACGATATCAGCACGGCAGAATCCAACGGCTTTAGTTCTGACTCGTTCTATGTCTGAGCTGCTTTTGAAAGCAAACGTTGAACTGAAAACTATATTGCCGTTGCGATTTTTGATTTTAATAATACCAAGCTAGGACTGACGGTTTAATGAGCTAAACTAGCAAGTCTGTTTGGTTACCACAGAAACTACTGTAGCTCTCTGCTAAACTCTCTAGCTACTTCAGTGGATGTTTAACACATCTAGCTTCATACGTGGTAAATGATAGCCGTGGTATGAAAGGGACAGTCAACTCGGGGCTCTATGCGTTCTCTGGGAAATAACTCCGTGGAAGGATGTGTTCCCCTCTGCTGGCACGTCGGGGAACACACCTTCCATGTCATTCAGTATTTTCCCATAGAACTCATAGCCCCTCGTTGATTACTTCCTTATTTATAGTCATATATAAACTGTGGAATACAGTATAATATTCAGTGCATACAGAGTACCTTTTAAACAGCTTCATGAGCAGGGAGAGGTTGAAGATAGCTCCAAGGATGAGGAAGAGGGAGTTCCAGAGACCGATGCAGGCGTAGAACGCTGGGAAGTCCAGATCATAGTCATCACAGAGACCACGGATCACTGTAGACAGACAGACAGACCACGGATCACTGTAGACAGACAGACAGACAGACAGACAGACAGACAGACAGACAGACAGACAGACAGACAGACAGACAGACAGACAGACAGACAGACAGACAGACAGACAGACAGACAGACAGACAGACAGACAGACAGACAGACAGACAGACAGACAGAGACCACGGATCACTGTGACCTTGAGACTACTGCAGCCCACGTGGGTAGCCAGACAGGAAGTGAAGGGATGTGAAGACAGTGGTAGGACTACAGTAGGATTCAAACCCCAGGCTCAGCTACAGACAT
>NC_138291.1:1070000-1205000 GCF_965601325.2 Salmo salar
AGATAGCTGTTGTCATGTACTTCAGTACAGTCTTATTACTGCCTACTACACCTGGGGAGAGAGGGAGGAGGCAGAGAGGAGAGGAGGAGGATAGGAGGAGGAGGAGGAGAAGGCAGAGAGGAGAGGAGGAGGAGGAGAGAAGAAGAGGAGGAGAGAAGAAGAGGAGGAGGAGGAGAGAAGAAGAGGAGGGAGAGGAGGAGGAGAAGAAGAAGAGGAGGAGGAGGAGGAGAAGAAGAGGAGGAGGAGGAGAGAAGAAGAGGAGGGAGAGGAGGAGGAGAAGAAGAAGAGGAGGAGGAGGAGGAGAAGAAGAGGAGGAGGGGGAGGAGAAGAAGAGGAGGAGGGGGAGGAGGAGTAGGGAGGAAGAGGGAGGATAGGATGAGAGGAAGGGGAGGAGGAGGAGAGAGGGAGGATGATAGAGGGAGAAGGAGAGAGGGAGGAGGAGGGGGAGGAGGAGAGAGGAAGGATGATGGAGGGAGGAGAAGGAGAAGAGAGGGAGGAGGAGGGGGAGGAGGAGTAGGGAGGAAGAGGGAGGATGATGGAGGGAGGAGAAGGAGAAGAGAGGGAGGAGGAGGCTAGGTGTCAACTCAAACACTCAATAAACTTACTTGCTTCAATTACCCTGATTACTAAAACACAGTAACATATTGATGTTCTATCTGGAATGGAGTTTATAAACAGTAAATGATATATATATATATATATATAATTTACTAACTGAAAATCTGAGAATAATGCTGATAGTGGGAAACAGAGCAGAGTATAAGAAGCCAGCACCACTGAGGTGTGGACAGAAGAAGCTGATTATCGGTGGAGTTTGTCCCAGCCTACCATCTGTAAAGTCTGAGGAGTAAAGTGGTAGTCTACGACACAGGTCTTCATAAATCCCTCGCCCGGGCCTGAAGAAGTCTTTACACTGGAGAAACAGAAATAAAAGTCAAAAGCACCATCAAATAATTTCTAAATGAACATCTAATTTACTGGTTATTAACCTATATTTACAGGTGAAGACTTTTATATCTATATTTTAAATAAAAGTTGGATAGAGGTAAGAGAACTTAGTGGGGAAATCCTTATTCCTGTCACGCTGGTATGAGGGATCAGGAGATAGGCGCAGGAATGCGTAATGGGGGGTTTTATTACCCAAGTTACAGCGTGCCGTATAAAGGCACGAGGACGAAGAACAAACCAACACGTACACAAAACACAGGGTAGTAACCCAAACAAAAGAGCGAGGAGTTCCTCGAATAAATACACAATCACACAATGATACCACACGGGACGAGACCCGTAATCATCTGCACAATACAAGCGGCACGAAAGCCAAAACAACACAGCATAGCTACTCACACCACCAATGGACATTGGAACAATAAATCGACAGGACAATGGTGAACAAAGAGCACATTTATACACAATCAGTGGGAATGGAAACCAGTGGTGGGTAATAACAGATTCGTGACAATTCCTGTATTAAGACTATTGTTATGTCCAGGGTTGGGTCAGTCAATCTAAATGTAATCTGTTACTCCCCAACCCTGGTTATGTCCCAAATGGCAGTCTATTCCATATATAGTGCACTACTTTAGGAGTCTGGTCTGGGGAATAGGGTGTCGTTTGGGATGCAACCTTCATATTGTCTGTTAGTGAGCATTTCTCCTTTCCCAAGATAATCCATCCACCTGACAGGTGTGGCATATCAAGAAGCTGATTAAACAGCATGATCATTACACAGGTGCACCTTGTGCTGGGGACAATAAAAGGCCACTCTAAAATGTGCAGTTTTGTCACACAACACAATGCCACTGATGTCTCAAGTGTTGAGGGAGGTGTGTAATTGGCATGCTGACTACAGGAATGTCCACCAGAGCTGTTGCCAGAGAATTGAATGTTCATTTCTCTACCATAAGCCACATCCAATGTCGTTTTAGACAATTTGGCGGTACGTCCAATCGGCCTCACAACCGCAGACCACGTGTAACCACGCCCGGGACCTCCACATCCGGCTCCTTCACCTGCGGGATCGTCTGAGACCAGCCACCCGGACAACTGATGAAACTGGGGGTTGCACAACCGAAGAATTTCTGCACAATTCGTCTCAGGGAAGCTCATCTGCGTGCTCGTCGTCCTCACCAGGGTCTTGACCTGACTGCAGTTCGGCGTCGTAACTGACTTCATTGGGCAAATGCTCACCTTCGATGGCCACTGGTACGCTGGAGAAGTGTCCGGGCAGATGGCAGACAACGTGTATGTCGTCGTGTGGGCTAGCAGTTTGCTGATGTCAACGTTGTGAACAGAGGGCCCCATGGTGGAGGTGGGGTTATGGTATGGGCCCCATGGTGGAGGTGGGGTTATGATATGGGCCCCATGGTGGAGGAGGGGTTATGGTATGGGCCCCATGGTGGAGGTGGGGTTATGGTATGGGCCCCATGGTGGAGGTGGGGTTATGATATGGGCCCCATGGTGGAGGTGGGGTTATGGTATGGGCCCCATGGTGGAGGTGGGGTTATGGTATGGGCCCCATGGTGGAGGTGGGGTTATGGTATGGGCCCCATGGTGGAGGTGGGGTTATGGTATGGGCCCCATGGTGGAGGTGGGGTTATGGTATGGGGGAGGCATAAGATACGGACAACGATGGCAATTTGAATGCACAGAGATACCGTGACGAGATCCTGAGGCTCATTGTCGTGCCATTCATCCACCACCATCACCTCATGTTTCAGCATGATAATGCACGGCCCCCATGTCGCAAGGATCTGGACACAATTCCTGGAAGCAGGAAATGTTCTTCCATGACCTGCATACTCACCAGACATGTCACCCATTGAGCATGTTTGGGATGCTCTGGATCTACGTGTACTACAGCGTGTTCCACTTCCCGCCAATACCCAGCAACTTCGCACAGCCATTGAAGAGGAGTGGGACAACATTCCACAGACCACAATCAGCAGCCTGTCCCTTTCCACCTGTCCCTTCGATGTGGATAGGGGGGGTGTTTGCTGATGTCCACGATCATCTCCTTTGTTTTGTTGACGTTGAGTGAGAGTTTTTTTTTCCTGACACCACACTCCTAGTGCCCTGACTTCCTCCCTGTAGGCTGTCTCGTCGTTGTTGGTAATCAAGCCCATTACTGTTGTGTCGTCTGCAAACTTGATGATTTGAGTTGGAGGCGTGCATGGCCATGCAGTCGTGGGTGCGCAAGGAGTACAGGAGGGGGCTGAGCACGCACCCTTGTGGGGCCTCAGTGTTGAGGGTCAGCAAAGTGGAGATGTTGTTTCCTACCTTCAACACCTGGGGTCGGCCCGTCAGAAAGTCCAGGACCCAGTTGCACAGGGAGGGGTTGAGACCCAGGGTCTCCAGCTTGATGATGAGCTTGGAGGGTACTATGGTGTTGAATGCTGAGCTGTAGTCAATGAACAGCATTCATTGGGACCTCACCAGGTCCCAATGAATACATAGGTATTCCTCTTGTCCAGATGGGATAGGGCAGTGTGCAGTGGGATGGCGATTGCGTGGTCTGTGGACATGTTGGGGCGATATGCAAATTGAAGTGGGTCTAAGGTGGAGGTGATATGATCCTTGACTAGTCTCTCAAAGCACTTCATGATGACAGAAGTGAGTGCTACGGAGCGGTAGTCATTTAGTTCAGTTACCTTTGCCTTCTTGGGTACAGGAACAATGGTGGCCATCTTGAAGCATGTGGGGACAACAGACTTGGATATGGAGCGATTGAATATGTCCATAAACACACCAGCCAGCTGGCCTGCACACGCTCTGAGGACACGGCTAGGGATGCCGTCTGGGCCGGCAGCCTTGCGAGGGTTAACACATTTAAATGTTTTACTCACGTTGGCCACGGAGAAGAAGGAGAGGGGGGGGCGCAGTCCTACGGTGGCACTGTATTATTCTCAAAGCGGGCAAAGAAGGTGTTTAGTTGTGGCTGTGGCCGTCACCAAATAAGGTCAGAACAGTTCTGGTAGCGCTGTGACTAGGGCTGTGGCCGTCACCAAATTTAGTCAGCTGGTGATTGTCAAGCAAATAACTGTCTGCCTCACTGTAATTTGACCGTTAATTAACATAAACACATTTATCATCTCCTGGCTTCCACACAGCCTACAAGCCACTGATGCAGACCTGTGGAACATCTACATTTAAAAAGTCTAATAAATCCATGTAATATAGTCTACAGCACCACAATAAATCCATGTAATATAGTCTACCTACACCATCACAATAAATCCATGTAATATAGTCTACCTACACCATCACAATAAATCCATGTAATATAGTCTACACCATCACAATAAATCCATGTAATATAGTCTACCTACACCATCACAATAAATCCATGTAATATAGTCTACCTACACCTTCACAATAAATCCATGTAATATAGTCTACACCATCACAATAAATCCATGTAATATAACCTACACCTTCACAATAAATCCATTGTTTATTTTAGACAGGGTTAAAGAAACATGATATGAAGAAAACGTAGTCTATTTCAGAAGAACAGAATAGCATACTCTGAGTTGTCCTGATGTTCAGGTCCTGATCTGGCTATGCCATATGGCTGTGGGCTACAGTAGTTAATTTAGCAGACAAGACTTGCTTAGAATTATACTATATTATTTTATATTCTATATTATGAAGAATGCAATTGAACAAAGCTGAATAAAATTGAAAGGATATTTTCTCCAAACGATTTGAGGGAGAGCGCACATGCAACTATTCTGTGTTGAGCGGTTAACAAAGAGAATAGGTCCTCCTATATGCTTAATGTAGAGTTACTAATGTAACTTTAGTTGTTCTACAAACGTTGGGCTATATGTTTAGATGTTTAATACATTGTAAGGCTGCATGATGAGACTCTAATGATGATTTGAAAAAAATAGCTTGAAAGGCAAGAGCTCTGCTTTTGTTTTGTTGCGCAAGCTGTACACACTTCATCAGTCTCTCATTCGCTTTTTGACAAGCACTTGATAGTGCCTCGAATTTCACGGCGGCATCCCCTTTGTGTGGCCGTAATGCACCCTAAAAGAATCCATGCCTTTTGCGGCCAGTGGCCGTTGTGCCCTTGGCCCGGAGTGCTGCGTTGTGCCCCTTCTCCCTGAGTGTGCTGCGCAATCCGAAGCGTCTCTCACTCACATGGCTCTCCATCATGTGATCGGGTCTTTCTCACAGGATACAAGTGAAGACAGACACATCGGGGATGCTACTGCGCACGTCCTTATCCAACTCCGAGGTGCATATTGAAGATATTGGAAGAAATGTCCACATTTACTTTTCGTCAGCCAACAAGATGAGTAGGCCTAATGAACAGCAAAAGCACTAGCCTATGTCAATCTACTATCCCCCATAATACAAAAGTCAACCTATTCTATTCTGTGCGAGAAATACACATTCCAAACATAGTCCGGGACAGTTGTGGGATGCGATAGATGTCACGTCTTGACCAGTTTAGGTATTATTTGTATTGTAGTTTGGTCAGGACGTGGCAGAGGGTATTTGTTTTGGTTAGTTCGGGGTGGTTGGTTGTGTTTAGGGTGTGTGATTTGTTAGTTCTGGGTGTTGGGTATGTTCTAGGTTGTATTTTCTACGTTCTGTCTAGTTTAGTTTCTTTGTTTAGGTTTGGGTGTGGACTCTCAATTGGAGGCAGGTGTTTCTATTTTCCTCTGATTGAGAGTCCTATATATAGGTATGTGTTTGGGGTTGTTCATTGTGGGTAGTTGTATTTCGCACTGCTGTTATTATTGTAGCCTGTGAAGCTGTCGGTCTGTCGTCCTTTGTTTTCCTTGTTCACGTTTATTTAATAAATTATAATGATGAGCACGCAACCCCGCTGCACCTTGGTCCTCTCTCTCCTACGACAGCCGTTACAATAGATCCCAAATTAATACAACCACTAGCATCAACAAAACTATTTCACACAATGTGGCTGACGCAACAGATCAGAACAGTTAGCTTAAAATGTTGATAAACTTTTAAGCTATTTCTTCCCATTATAAGGGCAGCAATGCACACATGGTAGTAGGCTGTAAGCACAAATGTTTCATTAGCGGGAAAACACCATAAAAAAAATATGATTATTCATGTAATGCTTATTTCTTTGTTTATTTATTTTATTATTTATTTATTTTTATGGTGAAAATGATCTTCCCCAAACTTGAAACTCACGCGCTGCTATGTTATGCCAGTAAGGTTCTACACCTATCCATCATAAAGCAGATTAATGTGCTTCATTTTAATAAGTTATTTGGCCGTTTTATTTGTGATAGAAACCTTATCAAAACATATAGGTCTATTGGCTAGGCTACATGAGGTGTGGGACTATGATTAGAAAAGGTTAGGGAAAAAAGGCATTGTTGCTGGGCATAATTCACAAGTGATAATATATCTTTCACAAGCAATAGGATAAAATTGTCACCATCAGACCATTCTTGATTTGATCTTGTCTTTACATATACTAAATCATATATGTGTGAAAATAGTTTCGATTTAGAATGGACCATTATCATTCACCTGTCTCAAAACATGGGAAAATACATGTCATCTGTGCACTTAAATAATGAATGGAGGACACTTTTCCCAGGGTTCATTTTCATGCCAGTCAGGTAGGCTATACTCCTGTTGTAAAGAGAAGCAATGTGCTTCATATTAGGAATGTTGAGAAATAAATATAGTAGGGTTAGCCTATAGAAAACTGATGGGATCCTCCTCTTTTTAATAGAGGCCATCACTCTGTTTTTATTGTGCAATTGCACAGCCTAAAGAAATGTTGCGCAACACAAGCTAATGGGCTCTCATGAGGTGTTTGGTTAGATTTTCAATTGCATTCAATTGCATTCAATTACATTCAATTGCATTAAATTACATTCAATTACATTCAATTACATTCAATTACACGTTAGTTTAGGTTGGGGAGGAGGGGGTTGTCTGTCTGTCTGTGGATAAACACCTAGAGAGAATGTTGCCTAGAGTGTCGCTGACTGCCAGGAGGAGAATGGCCGACATTAGGATGATAAACGCAATATAAACACACTCTCACTCAAATGCACACATGTGCACATACACACTCATGGTAAATAGTGCCATACATGCACTGAAACATATTCAGTGGGCCTTGCTGTTATGATTTTAGTTGGCCTTGCTGTTATGATTTCAGTTGGCCTTGCTGTTATGATTTTAGTTGGCCTTGCTGTTATGATTTCAGTTGGCCTTGCTGTTATGATTTCAGTTGGCCTTGCTGTTATGATTTCAGTCGGCCTTGCTGTTATGATTTTAGTTGGCCTTGCTGTTATGATTTTAGTTGGCCTTGCTGTTATGATTTCAGTTGGCCTTGCTGTTATGATTTCAGTTGGCTTAGGGGAGAGGCAGAGGGGAGACGTAGAGGGGAGACGTAGAGGGGAGAGGCAGAGGGGAGACGTAGAGGGGAGAGGCAGAGGGGAGAGGCAGAGGGGAGACACAGAGGGGAGAGGCAGAGGGGAGAGGCAGAGGGGAGACGTAGAGGGGAGAGGGGAGACACAGAGGGGAGACGCAGAGGGGAGAGGCAGAGGGGAGAGGCAGAGGGGAGACACAGAGGGGAGACGCAGAGGGGAGACACAGAGGGGAGAGGCAGAGGGGAGACACAGAGGGGAGAGGCAGAGGGGAGACGTAGAGGGGAGACACAGAGGGGAGAGGCAGAGGGGAGACACAGAGGGGAGAGGCAGAGGGGAGACACAGAGGGGAGACGCAGAGGGGAGAGGCAGAGGGGAGACGCAGAGGGGAGAGGCAGAGGGGAGACGCAGAGGGGAGACACAGAGGGGAGACGCAGAGGGGAGACGCAGAGGGGAGACGCAGAGGGGAGACTGCGTTCGTACACTGTACCTTTCCCCTGAATGTGGAGGCTGTGAGTTCTGAGTCAGGACGTTCCACCAGTGTCCACCAGGGGGTAGTGTAGTATAAATAACAATACTATCGATAACTAACTTGCCTCGTGAAATTTTAAAAAATCTAGACAAATTGTTTGTTTGGAGCTAGTCAAGTACGTCTGTGTAACTATGGTCACACTTCCATAATCCTGCGCATCAACATCTTGCCATTCACTGTTTAGAGGGAAATGACTCACAGAAAACAGACGGAAAAATGAAGTCTGGACATATAAACTCTGAAAATACACCTCTCAACTCAAAATCTCAACCACACCACGTCTGTAGATCTCCAATTCTCTGCTACCCCCGTTATCCGCTAAAACAGTGAGTTCATGGTGGACCATCTGATATTTTAAAGACATAACAACAAACCAAGATCCACTTATAGAAGTCACTGTCATCGAGAGTGGGACATAACTAGATAATGTTTCTATTTATGTAACATCTTGCAAATTCTGGATGAAAGTCCAACATCTCTATAGAAGTGTCAATGGGGCCTACGGGCCTGTGCATAGAGAGGTACAGTACACTGACAATGGAAGTGCAGTATTTATGTTGTTTCTGGCATCTGTATCAAAATACTACCTTGATAGACGGTTAGCACTTCAAAGGAACAAGGCGCGTGACATTTTAGTGCAACAGTGCAGTGTGATGTTTGAGGCATGCACTTTTCTAGCACATTGTTATTCAGACACCATTTTTTTCTCCCCCCAGTTGAAATATGTTGAAGTGTTTTACTCACCACATACCGTATGTGTGTTGTTGTTTTACTTTGTTGTGGTCACCTGCGGAGTGCAAATATCCATTTGTCATATTGCGCGTGGAGCCGTTGTCAGCCAATTTAAGATGTGCTCTTAAACGACATAACATACCGGTGGCTGAAGAAAAGTAGCCTGGTTGGTCTCAACAAAGACTGATAATCTGTTTTTTGAAGTTTAAGACTAATTAAGGGAAGTGCAATTCGTTTGCTACATTCGATTAGTAAAAATCTCAGAAGAGATAGACAGGTCAATGTTTGTAGGGAAATGTGGAGTGTCCATTCTCTTGCAAGGCTGAGCGTTTATTGATGGTCCCTTAAAGATCGGTATGCCATAGGATGTATTTGATGCACTGAGAGCATACGCTAACCAGAGATGACTGACAATGACGAAGAGCGTCAGGTATTGGGCTCATTCTGAAAGACAATGAATGAACTGATGGAAATTCACGACTTGAGAAACCCATGTAAATAATGATTGGCAGTTTACATTCATGAATAGAATTTCTAGATCTGAAACTATGATCAGTATCTTAAAAGTGGATTTCCAATCAATTCAGTTCAGTTGCTCGATAAAAATGTTAGTGTTCATTTGTAAACAATTCCCAAGCCATATTCTATCTATAAACCATTGATTTTTTGATATGAAGCATGATCGTGTCTTGCTATAGCAAGATATATACATTTTTCATTTAGAGTATCCCCCCCTCAACTCCATACATGTTCACATGGCTTAGAGGAGAGACAAAGATCAGTCCTAGACACCAGATGGGGTGTGAATGGCACTGTTAAACCATTACATCTGATGAGCCAATCCATCTCAGAGGATATCTGATTTCCAGGTTTTCGTCAACTTTTGTGATAATCTCATTTTAAGAGGAAAGGGCAGAGAGATGTGGAGGCCATTTTTTGCCAGACCAGGAAGTCTGGTATGACACCAGTGGAATATTAGATTGTATGGTGGTGTGTTGAAGCCTACTATGGGCCCCTACCACATGTAGGACCTGTCATATGAGACAGATAGAGGGGGGAATAAGGTGGCGCCAAGACCTTTGGTAATGTAACAGATGAGCCTGTTATTGTGTTAGCGCCATTGGCCACATTGTCTCTAAGAAAATATTTTTTATTTATTTATTTTTACGGCAGACTCCATTTACGTGACCCAATACAAGTCACATACTGTCCAGTCCATTAAATCACCAGCTGAAGAGCACGGGTTGAAAAATACCGCTGAAACACTACAAATTTGGCATAAAACAACAAACATGACCGTGAACAAGAATGCCCTTGTCTGAGCTGGTGGTCTGTGTGAGTAATGGTCACTGCCAAAAGAGAGTGGTCATTGACCTCTGAGTCGACCCCTACGCGAGGAGGACAGCCACTACCAGACCATGTGTGGTAATGCTAATTGCTGGATATATTTGCAGTAAGTGCTGCAGCAACATTCAGATGGAGAAACACCAAGATCACTTTGCTTTGGGTCAATATAAAACCTATTTAGTTGACGCTTATGCATGGTCTTTTTACATCAGCAGATGCTTATACAGAAGAGCTTAGAGAGAGCGAGGGAGTCAAAACAGAAAGTCTGGGACAACATAGAGACAGAGAGAGAGAGAGAGAGAGAGAGAGAGAGAGGGAGAGAGAGAGAGAGTGAGAGAGAGAGAGAGGGAGAGAGAGAGACAGAGACAGAGACAGAGACAGAGAGAGAGATGGGAGAATTAGAGGGAGCATACCTAAGATCACACAGGACACCAGATAAGACAGGAGAATTACCCCAGATAGGAAAGGAGATTTACCCCAGATAGGACAGGAGATTACCCCAGGTAGGACAGGAGAATTACACCAGGTAGGACAGGAGAATTACCCCAGATAGGACAGGAGAATTACCCCAGATAGGACAGGAGAATTACCCCAGATAGGACAGGCCCCCAGATCGGGTTACCCCAGATAGGACAGGAGCCCCGAGGCGGAGGTTACCCCAGTAATAACAGGAGAATTACCCCAGATAGGACAGGAGCATTACCCCAGATAGGACAGGAGAATTACCCCAGTAATAGGACAGGAGAATTACCCCAGATAGGACAGGAGAATTACCCCAGGTAATAGGACAGGAGAATTACCCCAGATAGGACAGGAGATAATTACCCCAGATAGGACAGGAGAATTACCCCAGATAGGACAGGAGAATTACCCCAGATAGGACAGGATAATTACCCCAGATAGGACAGGAGCATTACCCCAGATAGGACAGGAGAATTACCCCAGATAGGACAGGAGCATTACCCCAGATAGGACAGGAGAATTACCCCAGATAGGACAGGAGCATTACCCCAGATAGGACAGGAGCATTACCCCAGATAGGACAGGAGAATTACCCCAGATAGGACAGGAGCATTACCCCAGATAGGACAGGAGAATTACCCCAGATAGGACAGGAGGATTACCCCAGATAGGACAGGAGAATTACACCAGATAGGACAGGAGAATTACCCCAGATAAGACAGGAGAATTACCCCAGATAGGACAGGAAAAATTACCCCAGATAGGACAGACTGACCCTTGCGCCCCGGCACATATATAGTTCCAGTCAAAAGTTTGGACACACCTATTAATTCAAGGGTTTTTTGAGATTTTTACTATTTTCTATATTGCAGAATAATTGTAGAATAATTGTATTGGTCACATACACATGGTTAGCAGATGTTAATGCGAGTGTAGCGAAATGCTTGTCAAGTAGTAACCAAAAAAGTGTTAAAAAAATCAAAATATATTACATTTTTAAAAGTATCTACCCTTTGCCTTGATGACAGCTTTGCGTACTATTGGCATTCTCTCAACCAGCTTCATGAGGGTAGCCACCTGGAATGCATTTCAATTAAAACCTCTTGCCGCTCGGATCCCGTTGGCGGGATCAACAGCCAGTGAAAAAATCAGAGCGCCATATTCAAAACCAAATATAATAATTTCTATTTCTCAAACATAGGACTATTTTACACCATTTTATAGATACACTTCTCCTGAACCGCTCTGGATGTCCTCCTGAGGGCAGCGGACGTCTCAGGCTGCAACCTCAGCAACAGTCTGGATATCTGCAACCAGGTGTTTACCTACCTGGCCTTCTTCAACAGTGTGCTCAACCCAGTCCTCTACGTGATTGTGGGGAAGAACTTCAGGAAGAAAGTAATGGAGGTGTTTGAACAGTTGTCTATGAGGAAGATGGCCACTGGGTCACAACGGTCCCAGCTCTCGTCCACGCTCAAAACGCTGGCTTTATCTTGAGGCACTAAAAGGGAACTAGTTATATTACTTTTGTCTCTATGATAGAATTGGACACTTCAGCACCCCGCCCTCAGTTGACTGCATTTTATACTAATAACCTGTGCTTTAACTTAAAAGCCATGCTTAAGTTTAGAATGTCTTTATCAGTAAATGTGTTATTTAGCTGTTTCTTCTAATTCAGTGCAATATATGAATATTGTTTTCTGTGAAATAAGTTGTGTAAATAGAATCTACCGATTGTGTTCTAGAAACGAATCAGAATTGACTAGAAATGTATATAGAAAAGTTGTCAACTTTGTGTTACTTTTGAGAACATTATTGAAGTAAAAAAAAAAAACTACCCTTAGCTGTCTTGTGGAATCATTTGAAATGCATGTCTAAAACAAGACCCAGAGACTCCCGGGGAACTCTGGGTAAGTGATTTATGATGTTTTCTCTGACTAAATGTCTGGATGGCTACATTAGTGAATGTGTGAATGTGTCACAGACTTTCCAGTGGTGACACAAGTTGTGTTCCTTTGTGTGGGAGGAGAACATTACTCTCTCCTATTATGTTTTTCCCAAACGTCAACTTCATTGGCTAGACATGTTGTCAGGAGTGACTGTGGTCAGGGGCACACCCCCAGTTTGTCCCCAAATTATAGTTGGTCGTGCCAAACAGGAAATCAATGTTTTGAGTGCACTGTAAAAAAAAAAACAGGGTTATAGTAAAAATAAAGAAAACACTTTGAATGGGTACTGCTATATATATATATCTGAGGCTGGTAACTCTAATGAACTTATCCTCTGCAGCAGAGGTAACTCCTTCCTTTCCTGTGACGGTCCTCATGAGAGCCAGTTGTATCATAGCTCTTGATGATAAAAACGTTCAAAGTTCTTGAAGGTCAGTCAATCCGGAAAAATGTTGTGTTTTAAAGTTAGACTGTTATTTAGTAAAAAATAAGTACTCTTTTCTTTATTTTTACTATTTTCTACATTGTAGAATAATAGTGAAGACATCAAAACTATGAAATAGCACATATGGAATGATGAAGTAACTAAAAAGTGTTAAACAAATATTTTATATTTGAGATTCTTCAAAGTAGCCACCCTTTGCCTTGATGACAGTCTTGCACACTCTTGGCATTCTCTCAACCAGTTTCATGAGGTAGTCACCTGGAATGCATTTCAATTAACAGGTGTGCCTTGTTAAAAGTTAATTTGTGGAATTTCTTTCCTTCTTAATGCATTTGAGCAGTTGTGTTGTGACAAGGTAGGGGTTGTATACAGAAGATAACCCTGTTTGGTAAAAGACCAAGTCCATATTACGGCAAAAACATCTCAAATAAGCAAAGAGAAATGACAGTCCAACTTTAAAACACAACATTTTTCCGGATTGACTGACCTTCAAGAACCTTGAAAGTTTCTTCAAGTGCAGTCGCAAAAAACATCAAGCGCTATGATAAAACTGGCTCTCATGAGGACCGCCACAGGAAAGAAAGACCCAGAGTTACCTTTACTGCAGAGGATAAGTTCATTAGAGTTACCAGCCTCAGAAATTGTAGCCTAAATAAATGCTTCACAGAGTTCAAGTAACAGACACATCTCAACATCAACTTTTCAGAGGAGACTGCGTGAATCAGGCCTTCGTGGTCGAATTGCTGCAAAGAAACCACTACTAAAGGACACCAATAAGAAGAAGAGACTTGCTTGGGCCCAGAAATCTGTCCTTTGGTCTGATGAGTTCAAATTTGGTAGGTGAACGGATGATCTCGGCGTGTGTGGTTCCCACCGTGAAGCATGGAGGAGGAGGTTTTATGGTGTGGGGGTGCTTTGCTGGTGACACTGTCAGTGATTTATTTAGAATTCAAGGCACACTTAACCAGCATGGCTACCACAGCATTTTGCAGCGATATGCCATCCCATCTGATTTGCGCTTAGTGGGACTATCATTTGTTTTTCAACAGGACAATGACTCCAAACACACCTCCAGGCTGTGTAAGGGCTATTTGACCAAGAAGGAGAGTGATGGACTGCTGCATCAGATGACCTGGCCTCCACAATCACCTGACCTCAACCCAATTGAGATGGTTTGGGATGAGTTGGACCGCAGCGTGAAGGAAAAGCAGCCAACAAGTGCTCAGCATATGTGGTAACTCCTTCAAGACTGTGGAAAAGCATTCCAGGTGAAGCTGGTTGAGAGAATGTCAAGAGTGTGCAAAGCTGTCATCAGGGCAAAGGGTGGAAAATGGCACACAGAGGGGATGGCTGCCGTTTTATGCTCCTACCAATTGTGCTATTTTGTTAGTTTTTTTTCGCATTGTTTGTAACTCATTTTGTACATAATGTTGCTGTTACCGTCTCTTATGACCGAAAAGAGCTTCTGGACATCAGAACAGTGATTAGTCACCTCAAACTGGAGGAAGATATTTTCTTTAATGAGTCTGACGCAAAGGATATACTGCTTCGCGGAGACCAGACCCAAATCCCCATAATCCACGTGCCTTCTGAGAATTAGTCAGCGAGTGAACAAACCACCACTACCCTCTGTATTATTGGCTAACCCGGGAATCATTGGAAAACAAACTGGACGATGTACGATTAAGACTTATACTACCAATGGGAAATTAAAAAACGTAATATCTTGTGTTTCACCGAGACCTGGCTGAACGACGACACGGATAATATAGTGTCCCGCTCCTTTCAAGGAGAGGGACACTAATCCGTAAGCTTATAAGAAATCACGCTATACCCTCAGACGAACCATCAAACAGGCAAAGCGTCAATACAGGACTAAGATTGAATCCTACTACACCGGCTCTGACGCTCGTCGGATGTGGCAGGGCTTGAAAAGTGTTACGGACTACAAAGGGAAACCCAGCCACAAGCTGCCCAGTGGCACGAGCCTACCAGACAAGCTAAATGCCTTTCATGCTCGCTTTGAGGCAAGCAACACTGAAGCATGCATGAGAGCACCAGCTGTTCCGCATGACTGTGTGATGATGCTCTCTGTAGCAGACGTTTAAAGGTCTTGCTCACAGGTCAACATTCACAAAGCCACGGGGCCAGATGGATTACCAGGACATGTACTCAAATCCTGCGTGGACCAACTAGCAAGTGACTTCACTGACATTTTCAACCTCTCCCTGGCCGAGTCTGTAATACCTACATGTTTCAAACATGTGCCCAATAAAGCGAAGGTAACCTGCCTAAATGATTATCGCCCCGTAGCATTCACATCGGTAGCCATGAAGTGCTTTGAAAGGCTGGCCATGGCTCACAACAACACCATCATGCCAGAAATCTTAAACCCACTCCAATTCATATACCGCCCCAGCAAACTCAATCGCACTTCAAACTGCCCTTTCACACCTGCACAAAATTAACACCTATGTGAGAATGCTGTTCATTGACTACAGCTCAGCGTTCAACACCATAGTGCCCTCAAAGCTCATCACTAAGCTAAGGACCATGGGACTGAACACCTCCCTCTGCAACTGGATCCTGGACTTCCTGACGGGCCGCCCCCAGGTGGTAAGGGTAGGCAACAACAAGTCTGCCACGCTGATCCTCAACATGGTGGCCCCTCAGGGGTGCGTGCTCAGTCCCCTCCTGTACTCACGGTTCACCCACGACTGCGTGGCCAAGCACGACTCCAACACCATCATTAAGTTTGCTGATGACACAACAGTGGTAGGCTTGATCACCGCCAAAGATGAGAGAGCCTATAGGGAGGAGGTCAGAGACCTGTCCGGGTGGTGCCAGGACAACAACCTCTCCCTCAATGTGAGCAAGACAAAGGAGCTGATCGTGGACTACAGGAAAAGGCAGACAAACCCCCATTAACATCGATGGGGCTGTAGTGGAATGGGTCGAGAGTTTCAAGTTCATGGTCCAAACACACCAAGACAGTTGGGAAGAAGGCACGACAACACCTTTTTCCCCTCAAGAGATTTGGCATGGGTCCCCAGATCCTTAAAAAGTGGCAACTGCTCAGCATCTGACCATAAGGCGCTACAGAGGGTAGTGCGTACAGCCCAGTACATCACTGAGGTCAAGCTTCCTGACATCCAGGACCTATATACTAGGTGTCTCGTGTGGCTCAGTTGGTAGGGCATTGTGTTTGCAATGCCAGGGTTGTGGGTTCAATTCCCATGGGGGGCCAGTATGAGAAGAAAAAAAATGTATGAAATGCATGCATTCACTACTGTAAGTTGCTCTGGATAAGAGCGTCTGCTAAATGACTAAAACGTTTTGTCAGAGGAAGGTCCTAAATGTTGTCAGACTCCAGCCACCCAAGTCATAGACTGTTCTCTCTGCTACCGCACGGCAAGTGGTACCAGAGCGCTAAGTCTAGGACCAAAAGGCTCCTTAACAGCTTCTACCCCCAAGACATAAGACTCCTGAACAACTAAACTAATCAAATGGCCACCTGGACTATTTACACTGACCCCCCCCCCCCCCCCCCTCCCCCTTTGTTTTTACACTGTTTATTATCTATGCAGAGTCACTTTACAAATTACCTCGACTAACCTGTACCACCGCACATTGACTCAATACCGGTACCCCCTGTATACAGCCTCGTTATTGTTATGTACATTATTGATTTGATTCTTTTTTTTTTACTTTATTTTATTTAGTAAATATTTTCTTAACTCTGTTTCTTGAACTGCACTGTTGGTTAAGGGCTTGTAAGTAAGCATTTCACGGTAAAGGTCTACTACACCTGTTGTATGTGACAAATAAAATGTGATTTTATTTGGGTGGCTACTTTGAAGGATCTAAAATATGAAATGTATTTAGATTTGTTTAACGCTTTGGTTACTACATGATTCCATATGCGTTATTTCACAGTTATGATGTCTTCATTATTATTCTGCAATGTAGAAAATTGTCAAAATAAAGAAAAACCCTGACATTAGTACCGTAGGTGTGTCCAAACATTTGACTGGTACTGTATATCATTGTGCCTTTCTTTGAGGGCCTAGTCACATCCTAAACCTCCTGATTTACAGGCCACATCAAAGTCAACAAGTCACATTATGCTGATTTGTAAATTGATGAGTAATTCCTATTGGAATCCAGAGTGACAATGTCTAACAATTGGAACATTTAATCACCTGCAACTTACATTGATTACTGCCAAGGTAGGGTGAGTGCTTATTTGAGACTACCTAAATGATATAACTGGTACGGCCATTTCATTAACGGGTGCAAAAAGTCAAACTACTAATAGATTGGATAAGTTTAGAAAATGTTTATGTTATCTAGCGTGTGCATAAGATTAATCAACCCAATGAATGTACATGCAAACAGGTGTTGAAATAAACAATTCTGAAAATCATCCTGTAATAGAGCATGCTGGGAAATATGTTAACGAGGGGAGTGGTTTTGAGCAAACATACATTTGTAATTTTACTCAAAAATCTGGTTCAAATTCAGCTAACTTCGAGCAGAGTTTGTTGATTCCACAAACAATTCTAAGGCAACAAGCTACAATAGAATTGTCAGCTTGCTCAACATTTTGGATAAGTTAAACCACTCAACACGGCGTGTAGCAGGCTGTTTGTCTGCTCTACCTTCATGACTTGTTTTGGACTATGGCCTAGATTTTAACCTTTAGATTTTAACCTTTATTTTAAGCATTTTCAAGAAATGAGAATTACACCAAAAATGAAAGCAATTCATATCAAATCATATTAGTCACATGCGCCGAATACAACAGGTGTAGTAGACCTTACAGTGAAATGCTGAATACAACAGGTGTAGTAGACCTTACAGTGAAATGCTGACTACAACAGGTGTAGTAGACCTTACAGTGAAATGCTGAATACAACAGGTGTAGTAGACCTTACAGTGAAATGCTGAGTACAACAGGTGTAGTAGACCTTACAGTGAAATGCTGAATACAACAGGTGTAGTAGACCTCACAGTGAAATGCTGACTACAACAGGTGTAGTAGACCTAACAGTGAAATGCTGAATACAACAGGTGTAGTAGACCTCACAGTGAAATGCTGAATACAACAGGTGTAGTAGACCTTACAGTGAAATGCTGAATACAACAGGTGTAGTAGACCTCACAGTGAAATGCTGAATACAACAGGTGTAGTAGACCTTACAGTGAAATGCTGAATACAACAGGTGTAGTAGACCTCACAGTGAAATGCTGAATACAACAGGTGTAGTAGACCTTACAGTGAAATGCTGAATACAACAGGTGTAGTAGACCTTACAGTGAAATGCTGAATATAACAGGTGTAGTAGACCGTACAGTGAAATGCTGAATACAACAGGTGTAGTAGACCTTACAGTGAAATGCTGAATACAACAGGTGTAGTAGACCTCACAGTGAAATGCTGAATACAACAGGTGTAGTAGACCTTACAGTGAAATGCTGAATACAACAGGTGTAGTAGACCTTACAGTGAAATGCTGAATACAACAGGTGTAGTAGACCTTACAGTGAAATGCTGAATACAACAGGTGTAGTAGACCTTACAGTGAAATGCTGAATACAACAGGTGTAGTAGACCTTACAGTGACATGCTGAATACAACAGGTGTAGTAGACCTTACAGTGAAATGCTGAATACAACAGGTGTAGTAGACCTCACAGTGAAATGCTGAATACAACAGGTGTAGTAGACCTCACAGTGAAATGCTGAATACTACAGGTGTAGTAGACCTCACAGTGAAATGCTGAATACTACAGGTGTAGTAGACCTTACAGTGAAATGCTGAATACAACAGGTGTAGTAGACCTCACAGTGAAATGCTGAATACAACAGGTGTAGTAGACCTTACAGTGAAATGCTGAATACAACAGGTGTAGTAGACCTTACAGTGAAATGCTGACTACAACAGGTGTAGTAGACCTCACAGTGAAATGCTGAATACAACAGGTGTAGTAGACCTCACAGTGAAATGCTGAATACTACAGGTGTAGTAGACCTCACAGTGAAATGCTGAATACAACAGGTGTAGTAGACCTCACAGTGAAATGCTGAATACAACAGGTGTAGTAGACCTCACAGTGAAATGCTGAATACAACAGGTGTAGTAGACCTCACAGTGAAATGCTGAATACAACAGGTGTAGTAGACCTCACAGTGAAATGCTGAATACAACAGGTGTAGTAGACCTCACAGTGAAATGCTGAATACAACAGGTGTAGTAGACCTTACAGTGAAACGCTGAATACAACAGGTGTAGTAGACCTTACAGTGAAACGCTGAATACAACAGGTGTAGTAGACCTTACAGTGAAACGCTGAATACAACAGGTGTAGTAGACCTTACAGTGAAATGCTGAATACAACAGGTGTAGTAGACCTCACAGTGAAATGCTGAATACTACAGGTGTAGTAGACCTTACAGTGAAACGCTGAATACAACAGGTGTAGTAGACCTTACAGTGAAACGCTGAATACAACAGGTGTAGTAGACCTCACAGTGAAATGCTGAATACAACAGGTGTAGTAGACCTCACAGTGAAATGCTGAATACAACAGGTGTAGTAGACCTCACAGTGAAATGCTGAATACAACAGGTGTAGTAGACCTCACAGTGAAATGCTGAATACAACAGGTGTAGTAGACCTCACAGTGAAATGCTGAATACAACAGGTGTAGTAGACCTCACAGTGAAATGCTGAATACAACAGGTGTAGTAGACCTTACAGTGAAATGCTGAATACAACAGGTGTAGTAGACCTTACAGTGAAATGCTGACTACAACAGGTGTAGTAGACCTTACAGTGAAATGCTGAATACAACAGGTGTAGTAGACCTTACAGTGAAATGCTGAATACAACAGGTGTAGTAGACCTTACAGTGAAATGCTGAATACAACAGGTGTAGTAGACCTCACAGTGAAATGCTGACTACAACAGGTGTAGTAGACCTAACAGTGAAATGCTGAATACAACAGGTGTAGTAGACCTCACAGTGAAATGCTGAATACAACAGGTGTAGTAGACCTTACAGTGAAATGCTGAATACAACAGGTGTAGTAGACCTCACAGTGAAATGCTGAATACAACAGGTGTAGTAGACCTTACAGTGAAATGCTGAATACAACAGGTGTAGTAGACCTCACAGTGAAATGCTGAATACAACAGGTGTAGTAGACCTTACAGTGAAATGCTGAATACAACAGGTGTAGTAGACCTTACAGTGAAATGCTGAATACAACAGGTGTAGTAGACCTTACAGTGAAATGCTGAATACAACAGGTGTAGTAGACCTTACAGTGAAATGCTGAATACAACAGGTGTAGTAGACCTCACAGTGAAATGCTGAATACAACAGGTGTAGTAGACCTTACAGTGAAATGCTGAATACAACAGGTGTAGTAGACCTTACAGTGAAATGCTGAATACAACAGGTGTAGTAGACCTTACAGTGAAATGCTGAATACAACAGGTGTAGTAGACCTTACAGTGAAATGCTGAATACAACAGGTGTAGTAGACCTTACAGTGACATGCTGAATACAACAGGTGTAGTAGACCTTACAGTGAAATGCTGAATACAACAGGTGTAGTAGACCTCACAGTGAAATGCTGAATACAACAGGTGTAGTAGACCTCACAGTGAAATGCTGAATACTACAGGTGTAGTAGACCTCACAGTGAAATGCTGAATACTACAGGTGTAGTAGACCTTACAGTGAAATGCTGAATACAACAGGTGTAGTAGACCTCACAGTGAAATGCTGAATACAACAGGTGTAGTAGACCTTACAGTGAAATGCTGAATACAACAGGTGTAGTAGACCTTACAGTGAAATGCTGACTACAACAGGTGTAGTAGACCTCACAGTGAAATGCTGAATACAACAGGTGTAGTAGACCTCACAGTGAAATGCTGAATACAACAGGTGTAGTAGACCTCACAGTGAAATGCTGAATACAACAGGTGTAGTAGACCTCACAGTGAAATGCTGAATACAACAGGTGTAGTAGACCTCACAGTGAAATGCTGAATACAACAGGTGTAGTAGACCTCACAGTGAAATGCTGAATACAACAGGTGTAGTAGACCTCACAGTGAAATGCTGAATACAACAGGTGTAGTAGACCTTACAGTGAAATGCTGAATACAACAGGTGTAGTAGACCTTACAGTGAAACGCTGAATACAACAGGTGTAGTAGACCTTACAGTGAAACGCTGAATACAACAGGTGTAGTAGACCTTACAGTGAAACGCTGAATACAACAGGTGTAGTAGACCTTACAGTGAAATGCTGAATACAACAGGTGTAGTAGACCTCACAGTGAAATGCTGAATACTACAGGTGTAGTAGACCTTACAGTGAAACGCTGAATACAACAGGTGTAGTAGACCTTACAGTGAAACGCTGAATACAACAGGTGTAGTAGACCTCACAGTGAAATGCTGAATACAACAGGTGTAGTAGACCTCACAGTGAAATGCTGAATACAACAGGTGTAGTAGACCTCACAGTGAAATGCTGAATACAACAGGTGTAGTAGACCTCACAGTGAAATGCTGAATACAACAGGTGTAGTAGACCTCACAGTGAAGTGCTGAATACAACAGGTGTAGTAGACCTCACAGTGAAATGCTGAATACAACAGGTGTAGTAGACCTTACAGTGAAATGCTGAATACAACAGGTGTAGTAGACCTTACAGTGAAATGCTGAATACAACAGGTGTAGTAGACCTCACAGTGAAATGCTGAATACAGAGCAGGTGTAGTAGACCTTACAGTGACATGTTTACTTATGAGCCCCTAACCAACAGTGCAGTTCCAAAAAATATGGAAAAGAATAAGAGTTAAAAGTAACAAGTAATTAAAGAGGAGCAGTAAAATAACAATATACTATATACAGGGTGTTACGGTACAGAGTCAATGTGGAGGCTATATACAGGGTATTACGGTACAGAGTCAATGTGGAGGCTATATACAGGGTGTTACGGTACAGAGTCAATGTGGAGGCTATATACAGGGGGTACCGGTACTGAGTCAATGTGGAAGCTATATACAGGGGGTACTGGTACAGAGTCAATGTGGAGGCTATATACAGGGTATTACGGTACAGAGTCAATGTGGAGGCTATATACAGGGGGTACCGATACAGAGTCAATGTGGAGGCTATATACAGGGTGTTACGGTACAGAGTCAATGTAGAGGCTATATACAGGGGTACCGATACAGAGTCAATGTGGAGGCTATATACAGGGGGTACCGGTACAGAGTCAATGTGGAGGCTATATACAGGGGGTACCGGTACAGAGTCTAATGTGGAGGCTATATACAGGGTGTTACGGTACAGAGTCAATGTGGAGGCTATATACAGGGGGTACCGGTACAGAGTCAATGTAGAGGCTATATACAGGGGGTACCGGTACAGAGTCAATGTGGAGGCTATATACAGGGGGTACCGGTACAGAGTCAATGTGGAGGCTATATACAGGGGGTACCGGTACAGAGTCAATGTGGAGGCTATATACAGGGGGTACCGGTACAGAGTCAATGTGGAGGCTATATACAGGGGGTACCGATACAGAGTCAATGTGGAGGCTATATACAGGGGGTACCGGTACAGAGTCAATGTGGAGGCTATATACACGGGGGTACCGGTACAGAGTCAATGTGGAGGCTATATACAGGGGGTACCGATACAGAGTCAATGTGGAGGCTATATACAGGGGGTACCGATACAGAGTCAATGTGGAGGCTATATACACAGGGGTTACTGGTACAGAGTCAATGTGGAGGCTATATACAGGGGGTACCGGTACAGAGTCTAATGTGGAGGCTATATACAGGGTGTTACGGTACAGAGTCAATGTGGAGGCTATATACAGGGGGTACCGGTACAGAGTCAATGTGGAGGCTATATACAGGGTGTTACGGTACAGAGTCAATGTGGAGGCTATATACAGGGTGTTACGGTACAGAGTCAATGTGGAGGCTATATACAGGGGGTACCGGTACAGAGTCAATGTGGAGGCTATATACAGGGGGTACCGGTACAGAGTCAATGTGCTGGGGCACCAGTTAGTTGAGGTAGTATGTACATGTAGGTAGAGTTATTAAAGTGACTATGCATAGATAAGAACAGAGAGTGGCAGTTGTGAGGAGAGGGCTGGGGGGCAATGTGAATAGTCTGGGTAGCCATGTGATTAGATATTCAGGAGTATTATGGCTTGTGGGTAGAAGCTATTTAGAAGCCTCTTGGACCTAGACTTGTCTGATGATTGGTGCTGGACCAATTGGCATATAAAGACTAGGTGACAGGTTGATGAAAAAGCTTGGCAACGGATTCCAAATTGTCATTTAGTAGTATCAATATCCTAAAATTAGTTTAATGGCAATAACAATGATAACAATTTAATGGCAATTATTTTGTTATTGATATGTCACGTCCTGACCATAGTAAGCTGTTATTTTCTATGGTAGAGTAGGTCAGGGCGTGACAGGGGGGTTTTCTAGTTTAGTTTTTCTATGTTGTTATGTTCTAGTTTTGTATTTCTATGTTGGGTTGTTCTAGTTTTTGTATTTCTATGTTGGGTTGTTCTAGTTTTTGTATTTCTATGTTGGGTTGTTCTAGTTTTTGTATTTCTATGTTGGGTTGTTCTAGTTTTGCATTTCTATGTTGGGTTGTTCTAGTTTTTGTATTTCTATGTTGGGCTTTGTTTGAGATGATCTCCAATTAGAGACAGCTGGTCATCGTTGTCTCTAATTGGAGATCATATTTAAGTTGGTGTTTGTGCCACCTGGGTTTGTGGGAGATTAATCTTTGAGTATTGTATGTTTCACCTCTGCGTCACGGTTTGTTGTTTTTGTTATTCAGTTTGTTTATGTATTGCCTAGTTTCACAGTGAAAATAAAATGAGGAACGACACACACGCTGCACTTTGGTCCGCTCCTTCCTACGAAAACCGTGACATGATTACTCTGGATAAGAGCGTCTGCTAAATGATGTAAAAATAACCAAATATCTATGCTGGTCATCACTAGTTACCATAGCCACAAAGTCATATAAACCCTGTCTATTTCTACAATTTCTCCTCTTAAAATCTGATTTAAAACCTAACCCTAACCTTAACACTGAATATAGCCAATTTTGACAGTATGGCTGTGTTAACTAGTGACAGTCCTGAAAACAACAGTAGAGGCATTCTTACAACAGCTCCATCAGTTCCAGGAAATGTATTATCATGAGTATAATTTGCATGGAACACAAGAAAGGGAAAAGGTAGGCAGCTTCACAACCGAACGCATTCAACCGAAATGTGCCTTCCACATTTCACCCAACCCCTCTGAATCAACATCCATTTCAAATCGGCGCCCGGAGAGCAGTTGTTGTTGTTGTAACTGGGAAGAACAGCACTTTTTTTTTTTCTCCATCTTGCTAGCTCGAGGATTTGAACCAGCAACCTTTCGGATACTGGCCCAACGCTTTTAACCAGGGCATCCCAACATCCATTTTCTCATTGAACCATAGGAGTAAAATAGGTGACAACAACGCAGAGCGCCCAGAGACATACAACTCGGCGAGGGCAAAGATGGACCCAACTGCAATACCACTCAATCAGACCAATTCTAACCTGTCTGGTTCTGTCTGCATTAAAAATGACTGGGTGGACGGGCACATGTACCCAGCAGCCTACTCCCTCTTCTTCATCGTGGGCTTCCCGGCTAACTGCCTGTCTCTGTATGTGGCCTGGGTGTTAATGAGGAAAGGAAACAACTTGGCCGTGTACCTAGTGAATCTGTCTATCTCAGACCTCCTCTATACGGTCTCCTTGCCCGTATGGATCGAGCTGGCCCTGGGTCGACCCGTCGGGGACACCCTCTGTAGCCTGGTGTCTGTGGTGATGTACAACAGCTTCTACGTCGGGTCCGGTCTCCTCTGCTGCATCTCAGTGGATCGCTACCTGGCCGTGGTCTATCCTCTCTACTTCAACTGGGTGAGGCAGGTGCGTACTGCAGTGGCAGTTTGCGCTGCATTGTGGTGTGTAGAACTGTCTATCCACATCTATCTTCTTCACCGAAGGGGGGCGCTGCAGGACTTCTCCTCCAGGCGGCTGTGTAAAGAGGGTATACCCATGGCCCAGGCGGACGCCCACGTTGCCCTGACCCGGGTAGTTCTGGGCTTCCTGTTCCCCCTTCTCATCATGACCTTCTGCTTCCATCAGATTGTTTTGGCACTGCGCGACAGTGCCTCCTTGCTGGCCTGGGAGCGGAGGAAAGTCAGCCTCTTGTTGCTGCTCCTCCTGGTGACATATGTGGTGTCCTTCGCCCCCTTCCAGGCTGTTATGTTCCTCAGAGGGGTGCTGGAGCCTGGGGAATGTAGCGTAGCAGTGAAGCTCAGGGACCCATACATGGTGCTGGTTGCCTGGACGACACTCAACAGCATGCTGGACCCTATTTTCTACTGTCTCATCAGTCAGAGTGCCAAGAACGAGATGACTAAAGTGCTGCAATTATGCAATAGATGTAGCAGTCGGTTAAAGAAGTGCAAAAACATTTACACAATTACATAAGCTAAGAAATGATTCATGATAAATCCATTAAAAAGTATTTTACTGTGAAAATGTCATGTAAAAATTGCTTTATGCTATAATGTTAGAAGGACAAAACAAATCAGAATTGGGACATGACCTAACATTGTTAGAAGACAGTAGCCTCCATTACAGAGGACTATAAATAACCTTATTTGCAATCTATTCAAATGATGCCTTTGTGAGGCTATTATAGTACTGGTGTTTAACAATCCACTACTGTATAATCATGTAACCTTCTAGGTAAATGTATATTCAGAACCTAACACATATTTCTGTGAAGGTACAATGCCTGAATACTATCTGATAACAGAAGTTATGGTATCCTACGGACAACCTAGAAGAAAACCAACATAACCTGTGTTAGCAGGGCATTGGGCCACGAGCCGCCAGAACAGATTCAATGCGCTTTGGCGTAGATTCTGCAAGTATTCTTCCATGACAAATTCCATAATTTGGTGTTTTGTTAATGATGGAGAAAAACACTGTCTCAGGCAGAATCTCCTAGAGGTGTCCAATTGGTGTCCAATTGGGTTGGTTACTCTCTCTCTCTCACACACACACACACACACACACACACACACACACACACACACACACACACACACACACACACACACACACACACACACACACACACACACACACACACACACACACACACACACACACACACACACACCCTTTAAACCCCCTATGATCCTTCGAGACCACTCTTTCAAAGTCACAGATCTCTTCTAGCCAAAGTATGGAGCAACTAGGAATTTGTATATATGACCCTAAGCATGAAGGGATGTTAATTGCTTAATTAACTCAGGAATCACACCTGTGTGGAAGCACCTGCTTTCAATATACTTTGTATCCCTCATTTACTCAAGCGTTTCCTTTATTTTGGCAGTTACCTGTAAGTACAGTGCCTTCAGAAAGTATTCACACCCTTGGACTTTTTCCACATTTTGTTGTGTTACAATCTGAATTTAAAATGGATTAAAATTGAGAGTTTGTGTCACTGACTTACACACAATACCCCATAACAGGGTTCCCCAAATAATAATTGATAATAATTGATAAACTTTTTTTATTGTTACAGACTGTAAAAACACAGCTCCAAGAGATATTAATTTAAGAAATCTGTTCCCAAGTATTCCCACGCATAATAGCGAGACGTGACCGTATACAAATGTAAGCAAGGTTTTAAATGATTATGTTTTAATCAAACATTATACGGTATCTGTTTGGGCTTCTTGCGGTCAATTTGCAATATACATTTTATTTTATTTCATTTCATTTCACCTTTATTTAACCAGGTAGGCTAGTTGAGAACAAGTTCTCATTTGCAACTGCGACCTGGCCAAGATAAAGCGTAGCAATTCGACACATACAACAACACAGAGTTACACATGGAATAAACAAACCTACAGTCAATAATACAGTAGAACAAAAGAAAACAAAAAGTCTATATACAATGAGTGGAAATGAGGTAAGTTAAGGCAATAAATAGGCCATAGTGGCGAAGTAATTACAATATAGCAATTAAACACTGGAATGGTAGATGTGCAAAAGATGAATGTACAAGTAGAGATACTGGGGTGCAAAGGAGCAATATAAATAAATAAATACAGTATGGGGATGAGGTAGGTAGGTAGATGGGCTGTTTACAGATGGGCTATGTACAGGTGCAGTGATCTGTGAGCTGCTCTGACAGCTGATGCTTAAAGCTAGCGAGGGAGATATGAGTCTTTTTGCAGTTCGTTCCGGTCATTGGCAGCAGAGAACTGGAAGGAGAGGCGACCAAAGAAGGAATTGGCTTTGGGGGTGACCAGTGAGATATTTGTATTTATTTTTTATTTTATTTCACCTTTATCTAACCAGGTAGGCATATGTTTTGTAATTATACATTATAGTCATTTAGCAGACAATCTTATCCAGAGCAACATACATTAGAGTTCAGGGCCTTGGAGTTCAGGGCCTTGGAGTTCAGGGCCTTGGAGTTCAGGGCCTTAGAGTTCAGGGCCTTGGAGTTCAGGGCCTTGGAGTTCAGGGCCTTGGAGTTCAGGGCCTTGGAGTTCAGGGCCTTAGAGTTCAGGGCCTTGGAGTTCAGGGCCTTGGAGTTCAGGGCCTTGGAGTTCAGGGCCTTGGAGTTCAGGGCCTTGGAGTTCAGGGCCTTGGAGTTCAGGGCCTTGGAGTTCAGGGCCTTAGAGTTCAGGGCCTTGGAGTTCAGGGCCTTGGAGTTCAGGGCCTTAGAGTTCAGGGCCTTGGAGTTCAGGGCCTTAGAGTTCAGGGCCTTGGAGTTCAGGGCCTTGGAGTTCAGGGCCTTGGAGTTCAGGGCCTTAGAGTTCAGGGCCTTGGAGTTCAGGGCCTTAGAGTTCAGGGCCTTGGAGTTCAGGGCCTTGGAGTTCAGGGCCTTGGAGTTCAGGGCCTTGGAGTTCAGGGCCTTGGAGTTCAGGGCCTTGGAGTTCAGGGCCTTGGAGTTCAGGGCCTTGGAGTTCAGGGCCTTAGAGTTCAGGGCCTTGGAGTTCAGGGCCTTGGAGTTCAGGGCCTTGGAGTTCAGGGCCTTGGAGTTCAGGGCCTTAGAGTTCAGGGCCTTGGAGTTCAGGGCCTTGGAGTTCAGGGCCTTGGAGTTCAGGGCCATGTTCAAGGGCACATCTATAGATTATTCACGTAGTCGGGGATTCGAACCAGTGACCTTTAGATTACTGGCCCAATGCTTTTCACTGCTAGTCTACCTGCCTGTTATGGCCCCACACTGACAGTAGCTGAATACAGTTGATGATCCCTGCCCTATAATGTCAATGTGGAATTTTTACAAATTAATTAAAAAATGAAATTCAAATGTTATTTGTCACTTTTTTAATTTTTTAAATTTTTTATTTAACCTTTATTTAACCAGGTAGGCAAGTTGAGAACAAGTTCTCATTTACAATTGCGACCTGGCCAAGATAAAGCAAAGCAGTTCGACAACATACAACAACGCAGAGTTACACATGGAATAAACAACATGCAGTCAATAATACAGTAGAAAAATAAGACTATATACAATGTGAGCAAATGAGGTGAGATAAGGGAGGTAAAGGCAAAAAAGGCCATGGTGGCAAAGTAAATACAATATAGCAAGTAAAACACTGGAATGGTAGATTTGTAGTGGAAGAAAGGGAAAAGTAGAAATAGAAATAATGGGGTGCAAAGGTGCAAAATAAATAAATAAATACAGTAGGGGAAGAGGTAGTTGTTTGGTCTATTTACAGATGGGCTATGTACAGGTGCAGTGATCTGTGAGCTGCTCTGACAGCTGGTGCTTAAAGCTAGTGAGGAAGATAAGTGCAATCTTATCTCATGCGCCAAACTTATAAGCCCAACAAAGCCCAACAATTCAGTTAAGAAAAATAAGTGTTAAGTAAAAAAATTATTATTAAAATAACAAATAATTAAAGAGCAGCAGTAAAATAACAGTAGCGAGGCTAAATACAGGGGGTATTACGGTACGGAGTCAATGTGCGGGGGCACAGGTTAGTCGAGGTAATTCAGGTAATATGTACATGTAGGTAGAGTTAAGTTCTTTCCTCAACATCTTATATAAGCATGCCCCTTTCAAAAAATGTAGAACTAAGAACAGATATAGCCCTTGTTTCACTCCAAACTTGACTGCCCTTGACCAGCACAAAAACATCCTGTGGCGTACTGCATTAGCATCGAATAGTCCCCGCGATATGCAACTTTTCAGGGAAGTCAAGAACCAATATACACAGTCAGTTAGGAAAGCAAAGGCTAGCTTTTTCAAACAGAAATTTGCATCCTGCAGCACTAATTCCAAAAAGTTTTGGGACACTGTAAATTCCATGGAGAATAAGAGCACCTCCTCCCAGCTGCCCATGGCACTGAGGCTAGGAAACCCTGTCACCACCGATAAATCCACAATAATCGAGAATTTCATTAATAATTTCTCTACAGCTGGCCATGCATCCATATGGCGACACCGGCCAACAGCTCTGTACCCCCCGCAGCAACTGGCCCGAGCCACCCCCATTTCTCCTTCACCCAAATCCAGACAGCTGATGTTCTGAAAGAGCTGCAAAATCTGGATCCCTACAAATCAGCCGGGCTAGACAATCTGGACCCTCTCTTCCTAAAATTATCCGCCGCCATGTTGCAACCCCTATTACTAGTCTGTTAAACCTCTCTTTCGTATCGTCTGAGATTCCTAAAGATTGGAAAGCGGCCGCGGTCATCCCCCTCTTCAAAGGGGGAGACACTCTAGACCCAAACTGTTACAGACCTATATCCATCCTGCCCTGCCTTTCTAAGATCTTTGAAAGCCAAGTGAACAAACAGATCACCGCCCATTTCGAAACCCACCGTACCTTCTCCACTATGCAATCTGGTTTCAGAGCTGGTCATGGGTGCACCTCAGCCACGCTCAAGGTCCTAAACGATATCATAACCGCCATCGATAAGAGACATTACTGTGCAGCCGTATTCATCGACCTGGCCAAGGCTTTCGACTCTGTCAATCACCGTATTCTTATCAGCAGACTCAACAGCCTTGGTTTCTCAAATGACTGCCTTGCCTGGTTCACTAACTACTTCTCAGATAGAGTTCAGTGTGTCAAATCGGAGGGCCTGTTGTCCGGACCTCTGGCAGTCTCTTTGGGGGTGCCACAGGGTTCAATTCTCGGGCCGACTCTTTTCTCTGTATACATCAATGATGTTGCTCTTGCTGCTGGTGATTCTCTGATCCACCTCTACGCAGATGACACCATTCTGTATACTTCTGGCCCTTCTTTGGACACTGTGTTAACTAACCTCCAAACGAGCTTCAACGCCATACAACACTCCTTCCGTGGCCTCCAACTGCTCTTAAATGCTAGTAAAATGAAATGCATGCTCTTCAACTGATCACTGCCCACACCTGCCCGCCCGACTAGCATCACTACTCTGGACGGTTCTGACTTAGAATATGTGGACAACTATAAATACCTAGGTGTCTGGCTAGACTGTAAACTCTCCTTCCAGACTCACATTAAGCATCTCCAATCCAAAATTAAATCTAGAATCAGCTTCCTATTTTGCATCAAAGCCTCCTTCACTCATGCTGCCAAACATATCCTCGTAAAACTGACTATCCTACCGATCCTTGACTTCGGCGATGTCATTTACAAAATAGCCTCCAACACTCTACTCAGCAAAATGGATGCAGTCTATCACAGTGCCATCCGTTTTGTCACCAAAGCCCCATATACTACCCACCACTGCGACATGTATGCTCTCGTTGGCTGGTCCTCTCTACATATTCGTTGCCAAACCCACTGGGTTTGGTGGCGCACATTCACATGATGAGGTAGCTGTATTCCATAACGTTTTTCAATACATTGGAATCGTCCGGTTAGAATATTATTGAAGTTTTATGTTAAAAAGGCCCTAAAGATTGATGCTATACAACGTTTGACATCTTTCAACGAATGTAAATATAACTTTTTTCGACTTTTTGTCGTGAAATTTTGGGCACGCTTCCTACATTTGGAGTAGCTTACTGAACGCGCTAACAACAAGGAGGTATTTGGACATAAATTATGGACTTTATCGAACAAAACAACATTTATTGTGGACCTGGGATTCCTGGAAGTGCATTCTGATGAAGATCATCAAAGGTAAGTGAATATTTATAATGCTATTTATGATTTTAGATGACTCCAAAATGGCGGGTATCTGTATTGCCTGCTGTTGTTTTCTGAGCGCCGTACTCAGATTATTGCAAAGTGTGCTTTCCCCGTGAAGCTTTTTTTAAAATCTGTCACAGCGGTTGCATTCAGAAAATGTTTATCTATAATTCTTTGAATAACAATTTAATATTTTATCAACGTTTATGATGAGTATTTTTGTAAATTGTTGTGCTGATTCACCGCCAGTTTTGGAGGAAAAATATTTTCTGAACATCACGCGCCAATGTAAAATGGGGTTTTTGGATATAAATATGAACTTTATCGAACAAAACATACATGTTTTGTGTAACATTGAGTCCTAGGAGTGTCATCTGATTAAGATCGTCAAAGGTTAGTGCTTAATTTTAGCTGTATTTATGGTTTTTGTGACCCCTCTCCTGCTTGGAAAATGGCTGTGTGGTTTTTCTTGTGTTGGCACTGTCCTAACATAATCTAACTTTATGCTTTCGCCGTAAAGCCTTTTTGAAATTGGACAATGTGGTTGGATTAAGGAGAGGTTTATCTTTAAAATGGTGTAAAATAGTTGTATGTTTGAGAACTTTAAATTATGACATTTTATTGTTTTGAATTTGGCGCTCTGATTTTTCACTGGCTGTTGAATAGTGTGAACCGTGGGTGGGACGGTAGCATCCCACGCAGCCCTGAGAAGTTAATCTTGTATTGATGCTTTGCTTGTTTTATGGTTCATCTGAGGGCATAGCGAGATTTCTTATAAGCGTCCAGATTAGTCTCCCGCTCCTTGAATGCGGCAGCTCTAGCCTTTAGCTCAATGCGGATGTTGCCTGTAATCCATGGCTTCTGGTTGGGATATGTACGTACAGTCACTGTCGGGACGGTGTTGTTAATGCACTTATTGATGAAGCCGATGACTGAGTTGGTGTATTCCTCAATACAATTGGATAAATCACAGAACATATTCCAGTCTGTGCAGCAAAACAGTCCTGTAGTGTAGCATCCATGTCATCTGACCACTTCCGTATTGAGCGAATCACTGGTACTTCCTGCTTTAATTTTTGCTTGTAAACAGGAATCAGGAGGATAGAATTGTGGTCAGATTTGCCAAATGGAGGGCGAGGGAGAGCCTTGTGTGCATCTCTCTGTGTGGAGTAAAGGTGTCTAGAGGTTTTTCCCCTCTGGTTGCACATTTAACATGCTGGTAGAAATTAGGTAAAAGAGATGAGTTTCCCTGCATTAAAGTCCCCGGACACTAGGAGCGCCGCTTCTGGATGAGCGTTTTCCTGTTTGCTCATGGCCGTATACAGCTCATTGAGTGCAGTCTTAGTGCCGGCATTGGTTTGTGGTAGTAAATAGACAGCTACGAAGAATATAGATAAACTCTCTTTGTAAATAATGTGGCGTCGTGTCTTTGCTATGGATTTAAAGATATGACATGCTATTTTATAAAATCAATTCTCTGTAATTAATATTACCTGATTAAACTAATCAGGGGGCACCACGGAAGAATGTTTATAGAGCTGTTGTCTTCTGAATAAACTCTTAAAGACCTGGTAATCTTTTATATCAATAGCAGTCAATTATTAATCGTCACCTTATTCAGTCTCATTTGAGCGTCGTAAAATTCTTGGTTATCTTCACAAACCCTGGCTAACAAGTTGAATCAGCAATACAATATTTGATTTAATTATTTATTTACTAAATAATCACATAGATTTACATCTACACAGAATGGATCATACATTGATTACTAATGATGTCATAAAGGAAAACGTCCCTAGAGGACGAAACAGATATGACGACTGGTTACACAAAGAAAAGGGGGTTGGGTTTGAATGAAAGCACGGGAAGACTGAGGAACAAAAGGATTGGGTCTCTATCGGACCTTATGAAGCTACGACATCGTAAACACAAACTTATGCATTCTAAATAACCGCCCATTCGGAAAAGGAAAATGCAAAAAATACATTTACTCTGAGCTGCGCTTCAATAGGTTGGTCAAAGATGGAAGGCTGGGTTGCCCAGCAGAGATCTCCGTTGAAAAATATCTCTGGGAGGATACGTTGTAGTCTGTTGTCTTGTGGTAGAACGGATACGTTGTAGTACCCTGTTGTTCTGAAGAGATTGTCCGTCCTTTCCTAGGCCACGCACAACTCGACGTCTAGGATGTATCACTTCTTTAGTGAATAAGAGTTCAGAGTTCATACCAAGTTGCCATACTATAAGCTCATGCTATATTCTGGCTGGTGTAGTCGAATTCATCCTTCCAGCGTGGCGATCAAAAGGGCAACGTCATGACAGTGGTCTACAGCTTATCATGAGATACTCTACCTCAGGCGAGCAAAACCTTGAGACTTAGATTCCGTGCACCAGATGTTGTTTACAAATATACCCATGACCGCCACCCCTTGTCTTACCAGAGGCTGCTGAAATATCCTGCCGAAACAGCGTAAAACCTGAAAGCTGTGTGTTATTCATGTTGTCGTTCAGCCACGACTTGGTGAAACATAAGATATTACAGTTCTTAATGACTCGTTGGTAAGATATATATGGTAATTTTCCATTGATTGTACGTTAGCCAATAGGACCGATCCTTACACCAGGACCTTTGTCTCCGTCTCTCTTTCTCCTGCGGATGACAGGGAGGAGGGCCTTGTCGGGCGTCTGAAGTAAATCCTTCCTGTCCGTCTCGTTAAAGAAAAGGTATTCCTCCAGTTCGAGGTGAGTAATCGCTGTCCTGATATTTAGAAGCTCTTTCGGTCATAAGACACAGTGGCAGAAAAATTTGGTACAAAATAAGTTACAAATAACGCAAAAAAAAACACACAAATAGCACAATTGCTTAGGGGATAAAACGGCAGCCATCTCCTCTTAGAGACTCACGGGTGTAATTACTGCCAAAGGTGATTCTAACACGATTCTAACATGCATTGACTCAGGTGTATGAATGTTTACGTAAATTCGATTTTTCTGAATTTAATTTTCAATAAATTAGCAAACATTTCTAAAAACACGTTTTCATTATTGGGTATTGCGTGTAGATGGGTGAGAAGAAGAGAAGAAGAAAAAAAATCTATCTAATCCATTTTGAATTCAGGCTGTGTGGAATAAGTCAAGGGGTATAAATACTTTTTTGAAGGCCCTGTATCACTATGGATCATTATGCGTTGTTTGACTTTCATATAAAAGTCCAGTTAGAATGTAATGAGGATGTTGATATATGGCTTATTCATACTCCTTTACCCAAACAGTCAACACAAGCTAAAATAACAACCAGCCTAAGTTGTAAAACCTGTAGGCACACAGACAGTTAAAGTTAATGGCTCATATGGTGGTTGTACCTAAAGCTACAGTGTAGTCCACCAGTCGACTAGCCCTCTCTCTCTCTCTCTCTCTCTCTCTCTCTCTCTCTCTCTCTCTCTCTCTCTCCGTCTCCCTCTCTCTCCCCCTCTCTCTCTCTCTCTCTCTCTCTCTCCCTCTCTCTCCCTCTCTCTCCCTCTCTCTCTCTCTCCCCTCTCTCTCTCCCTCTCCCTCTCCCTCCCTCTCCCTCTCCCTCTCTCCCTCTCTCTCTCATGTTATTGGTTGTCACATCTTCATTGTAGTAAAGCAAAGGTCTCACGAAGCAGTGGTTTTCTTTCTTCCTGTGGTTTTTATTTTTTAGCCTATGAATGACATTACATGTGTGTACCGAGTCTGTCCAGAGGGTTTGGGAGAAACAAACTAATAATTTTGATTTCTATAATCAATAACTAAAAGGTCTATTGAGTGCTCTACTGTATATGGTCAACTGTGAGTACTGCTTGTTACATGTTACTGTATGGGCATAGAGTCAGGGCGAAAATTACTGTATTAGTTACACCCTTGAAAAATATTAGCAAAAAAGACTATCAAATAAAAGCTATATTGTATGCTCCAAAAATATTGACAATTATACTTATACATTTTCTCAGAGAAATACATTTTGTTTAACAAGTAAGATATATTTTTCAAAAAACTACAGTGGTCAAAATTATTACCACCCCCTGTTTTCAATCCCTTTCAATACATCACCTTGCGAGGATAACAGCATTGAGCCTTTTTCTCAAATGTTTTATGAGATTGGAGAACACATTGGGAGAGATGTTAGACCGCTCCTCCATACAGAATCTCTCCAGATCCTTGATATCCTTCATCTGTGCTTATGGACTGCACTTTGTAATTCAAGCCAAAGGTTTTCAATGGGGTTCAAGTCCTGACATGGCCATTGCAAAATATTGATTTTTTTTTGTGGTCAATTAACCATTTCTTTGTAGGTTTTGATATGTGCTTGGGGTTATTGTCCTGCTGGAAGATCCACATGTCCAAGTTTAAACTTTCTGGCAGAGGCAACCAGGTTTTTGGCTAAAACATCCTGGTACTGGGTAAAGTTCATGACCTTAAGGGCCCCGGGACCAGTGGAAACTAAATAGCCCCATAACATCAAAGATCCAGCACTATATTTTACAGTAGGTATGAGGTTGTTTTCTGCTTAATCCTTATTATGACACCAAACCCTTGTTTTTAAAGTATAATTAACAGTACAGCTCAGTATTCGTATTATTTATTTTAAAATACCCAGCGCAGTCAAGATTGTTAAGTGTATCCTTTATTTGACTTTGCAAGTCAGTTAAGAACAAATTCTTACTTACAACGAAGGCCTACCCCTGCTAAACCCTAACAACGCTTGGCCAATTGTGCGCCTCCCTATGGGACTCACAATCCCGGCCGGTTGTGATACAGCCTGGAATCGAATCAGGGTCTGTAGTGACGTCTCTAGCACTGAGATGCAGTGGCTTAGACCGCTTAGACCGCTGCGCCACTTCCTGTGTTTTATAGACATATTTCCACATTATGAGGTTGGAAAAGACTGCCTGAAAAGTAGTTAATAACAGACCAATAAGAAAGAGTTCATAACATCTCTGCCAATAACAGCTAGTTTTCAGTTTTCCCCACCCCACTCAGACCACTCCCGGACAGTCCTAGCAAACCAGACATTATTTGGTATTGAGATAAAAATGGCTCCATTCCACCTTTAGACGGTCTTTATCAAGGGTATCAACAGTCTTGGACCTGACTGTTCTTGATATGGTACTTACTGTGGGTTACTTTAGCAAGATATCCAATATGTTTACTAATAACTGGATGTTTTATGTTTAAATGATGCAGTCTTGAAATGATCTTTGCTACACTTCATAAATCGAAGTCACATTGTGTTGTATTGCTTTGTTTCCCGAAAGGTGAGGGACCATGAACTCCACAGTTGGGATGGAGAATTTCAGCCTGAGCACCACATATGACCCAGACAAACTGTGTAATCCAGCTGACTAAAGACAGGTGGCCCTTTCTCTTTATGTACCTGGTCATCATTATCATCGGGATTCCCTCCAACTCCTTTTTCCTCTATGTGTCCTGGCAGCACATCAAAAAGAGCAAACATCCTGGGTATCTACCTGTTTAACCTGGCCCTGTCTGACCTCTTATTCACTGTGGGACTGTCTCTTTGGGTGGACTTTATGTGGCATGGTGTCTGGTTTCACGGGGATGCAGTGTGCATTCTCTCCGTCATAATCCTCTTTACTAACTTCTACACCAACGATGGGCTGCTTTGCTGTATTGCCCTGAACCGTTACCTGGCTGTGGTCCACCCGCTAAAGCATCCTGAGGAGGCTGGACACGGCCGTGATGATCAGCGTGGCTATCTGGGTGCTGGTGGTTTCCTTCAACGCCTCCACCATCATCTGGATCGACTCGAACAACTCAGAGGAGCAGAGAGCCATGTGTTTAGACATGTTCCCCTTGAGGGACAGTCTGCTACAGGTCAGCGTGGCTCGTTTCGTCCTGGGTTTCCTGTTTCCTGTCCTGCTGGCCAACCAGGCCACGGAGGAGCAGGAGAGGAGGCACGTGTCCCAACTCCTGGCGATGGTGCTGCTCACCCTGGGGCTCTGCTTCGGACCCATCCACATTATGATGCTCTTGCGGGGGCTGCTGGAGCACTGTGGGAGGCCCTCCTGGCTTTTCCTGCCCTATAAGCTCAGCATGGCGATATCAGCACTCAACAGCGTGGCTGACCCCTTCCTCTACTGTTTCATCACCAGGCTGGGCAAGGCAAATGTCACACAGCTGGTACACTACCTCCGGCAGAAGAGAAAGGGGAATGGTCAGGAGGTGGTGTAATGTAGTCATGTAACCTCAAACCAGAACATTGGAGAGAGACAATCCCATTACTGCCCAGTTGGTGGTCTCAGATACCCCAGTTAAACATGCTGCTGTTCAGCCATCGTTACATCTCTAACATGATATAGCACAAATACTGGGACTGCATGAAGGTGGACAGTTAAACTTTGATTTGATTAGATTCGATGAAATAACAATGCCGATGTAGTAAAGTGGTCCAGGTCTATTTTTGTGTTCTATTGGTATATTTCAGGCATATTCAACCGGGGTTCCGCAGAACCCCTAAGGTACTGCAGCAGCTGCACGAAAATATCAATATATACATGAATATTTCAACAGAATAAAAACACATTTTTAATTACAGTAGAAAAGAGGAGAACATCTTTCTAATGTTGTATTTATATTATAATATTTTTTCAACTCCTAATATTGAACAAATTACACTAATTTAAGCTAATTCGCACTTTCTGGAGTATTTGACGTAGGCTTTGACACTTGCTAGTTCCAGTTGTGGCCCATGGCTAACAGCTGCCAATACCAAAAATGTGTTACTTTTCTATCTGTTAGAGTTTACACTTTCTCTTTCAATTTATAATGTGAGGAGATCAAAATCATTTAAAAAACAAATCTACCAAATCTATTCATTTTAAAACGTTGACTACTTTACATTGACGTTCACCTGATAATAAAACGTGAATTATATTTGTTTTGCTAACGTATGATGGGGATCCCTGCATCGCCGGTTTGCCTGAGAGGGTGTCCCTGGGCAAGAAAAGGTGGAAGACCCCTGGTATAGTTGGTTACCTCTGAAACACTAGTCTGTAAATAAAAACGGCGAGACAAACCTGAAAGTAAAGAACTAAATGAATCCTTCTGTAGTGTCAGAAGGAGGGATGGAATGACATGTTCAAAGGCAAACGCTATCAGAAAATGATGTCTTAGTAATGATTTCCTGGCACAATGATGGAAACCGCAAGACAGTATGTGTCTTCTTGACAAAGCACGAGTCCATATCTGTCACTCACAATCAGAAAGCAGTGAGATCTCATTTTTTGTTTCAATGTATTTGGCACCCTCTTCTGTTCTATATGTGCAGCCACTATACACTGGAGCTAGACTAAAACAAATCTCTCTCTCTCTCTCTCTCTCTCTCTCTCTCTCTCTCTCTCTCTCTCTGCTTGCTGTAATACAAACACATATAAATACCCATACTGTAGTTGTATTGACAGGCTTCTCTGTACAGTGTGCATTGGTTTCTATTTCAGAAGTGACTAGATGCCCAAACAAACATAATTATTTCCTACTAATAAAAGAGTAATAACTCAGTTTTGCTCTAAATAAAAACTTGGATCATTAAACATGGATCATTAACAGAAAGTTTTACAAGGATTTGTTTAGTCATTTCCATTACTTAGTTAATTAGCTGCAATCATTAGCTATCTTCACTTTCCTTGCGTTGTATTAAATGATAGTAAGAGCTTTATATGTGTTGTTTCCCTTGGAGTTGTCTTTGCCCTCTGAAATTGGGTTGGGAAATGAAGAACAGGTCTACCACCTGCCAGAACTGCCTTTAGCATTGGCTGGCTGACTTAGCCTATTAACCTTTGACATTGCAAAATAATTTCATGTTCTTTCTGTTTGTGTAAGTTATCTCATAGGTTTGTATATAAAAGTGTCTGGTAGCCTACAGTTGTATGTACTTTACCAATACACACACGCACACCCATAACTCACTGGTCGTGCACACCCATTCCTTTTTTTCTCTCTCGTTTTGGCGCAAAACATTTTGTCTGCAACTCAAGCCGTACTTATCCACGCTAATTTTATCTTCCCTTCATGCATTTGTTGATTAAAAGTAATAATATCAAAGTGATCATGATTAAGAGTTAATAAGCTAAAGAAATGTAAATACATATACTTTGTTTATCCTCATAATTGTATTTGGGGTTTGCTCCTGGATGGAGATTTTGTCAGTCAAAGTGAGATAGACTACAAGAGAGGCGCCATGTTTTGACTGTGTTGTGGTTCATCCTATTGAGGGAGGATAATTGAGTAACATTAAAATGTATAACTTAAGGCATGGTATATGAGCTTGACCCAAGTGTTTGCTCTATTGGTAATATGTAGCCTATATTTACTGCCTTCAGATATTGATATTGTCAGAATGCCTATTTTGAAGTTAATGGGTCATTTGTGTAGGAATGGAATGTTCCATGGTGAAATGCATTGTGGGTAAAAATGTATTTAAATCCCCTCATTCCCTGTTGTGATTGACCAGTCATCAGGAATTATAAGCATGTGTTAGCCTATCAGAGCGTTGACCTGTTGCTCTTTGTCCTGTTTATTATTTTGTAAATATTACAACTGCTTTCGCTACCTATTTCTTCTTTACTATGCAAATAAAAGCATTTACCTTGGGCAGAAAAACTGCACTATCTGCCTCTTTTCTGCACTTCCACGTTTGTCCAAAAGACACCATTTGTTGTTAATTTGATTTTTTTTAAATCACATGGCAGTGGTGATGTATTGGTTTCCTACTGTAGCAAGGTTTATTTGGGTTCAGCTTGTATCTTTCCTCTCCATGCCTGCCAGACAGCGTGACAGGCAGGTCCCTCAGTAATCCTCCTGGTGAGCTGACCCCAGCTCTACTCGCCTCTACCCAGCTCGAGGCTACTCAGGGCTCCAGGCTCAGTCTCAGAGGAACACTCCCTCTCACATCTCTTAATCATTCATCCTTCCTCCCAGCACTTTTACTGCACCTCTTCTTCCCATTCTTTAGCTATCCCGCAGAGTACTTCTAGATGCCTATAATTCCCGTAGCACGCGCTCCAGCAGGTATATCTCACTGGTCACCCCCAAAGCCAATTCCTCCTTCGGTCGCCTATCTTCCCAGTTCTCTGCTGCCAATGACTGGAACGAACTACAAAGATCTCTAAAACTGGAAACACTATTCTCCCTCACTAGCTTTAAGCACCAGCTGTCAGAGCGGCTCACAGATTACTGCACCTGTACATAGCCCATCTATAATTTAGCCCAACTACCTCTTCCCCTACTGTATTTATTTATTTTGCTCCTTTGCACCCCATTATTTCTATTTCTACTTTGCACTTTCTTCCACTGCAAATCTACCATTCCAGTGTTTTACTTGCTATATTGTATTTACTTTGCCACCATGGACTTTTTTGCCTTTACCTCCCTTATCTCACCTCATTTGCTCACATTGTATATAGTCTTATTTTTCTACTGTATTATTGACTGCATGTTGTTTATTCCATGTGTAACTCTGTGTTGTTGTATGTTGTCGAACTGCTTTGCTTTATCTTGGCCAGGTCGCAGCTGTAAATAAGAACTTGTTCTCAACTAGCCTACCTGGTTAAATAAAGGACTTGTTCTCTACTAGCCACCTGGTTAAATAAAGGACTTGTTCTCAACTAGCCTACCTGGTTAAATAAAGGACTTGTTCTCAACTAGCCTACCTGGTTAAATAAAGGACAAATGTTTTTTGTTTTTTTTAAATAATAAAAAAAAGTTTGCCTTGGGGTAGGGGTGGGCTCATGTCACTTCATGTGCCCAGCTGGGACACGTGTGTTGGGTGTCGGGAGCCTCACCTTGAGTGGCTTGTGGGAGTGTGGGTCAGTCTCCTCCTCTTCCTCCTCCTCCTCCTCCTCCACGGCAGCAGGTTGCTGATTGGCTGCTGTGAGCTGGTGTCGTTGGAACACCAGGGCTTCTTTAAACTCCTCCTGGGTCTTGGTCTCTAGGAGCTTCTGTCTGAACGAGATGTCTGAGAATAACGTCCCAAATGTCCTGCCGAGCTCCATCGCTGTCTTCGTACTCTTCTGTGCAGAGGAGAGGAGATAGAGAGAGCATTATGACTAGCCAAACCAAAAAAAACGAACAAGTTGTTTAGTCTGTATATTGATGAACATATTAGAAGAAGAAGAAGAATGCAAGTAGTCTGGGTTGATTAGATGTTCAGGAGTCTTATTCCTTGGGGGTAGAAGCTGTTTAGAAGCCTCTTGGTTCTAGACTTGGCCCCCCGGTACCGCTTGCCATGCGGTTGTAGAGAGAACAGTCTATGACTAGGGTGGCTGGGGTCTTTGACAATTTTTAGGGCCTTCCTCTGACACAGCCTAGTATAGAGGTCCTGGATGGCAGGAAGCTTGGCCCTAGTGATGTACTGGGCCGTACGCACTACCCTCTGTAGTGTCTTGCGGTCGGAGGCCGAGCAGTTGCCATACCAGGCAGTGTTGCAACCAGTCAGGATGCTCTCGATGGTGCAGCTGTAAAACCTTTTGAGGATCTGAGGGACCATGCCAAATCATTTCAGTCTCCTGAGGGGGAATAGGTTTTGTCGTGCCCTCTTTACGACTGTCTTGGTGTGTATGGACCATGTTAGTTTGTTGGTGATGTGGACACCAAGGAACTTGAAACTCTCAACCTGCTCCACTACAGCCCCGTCGATGAGAATGGGGGCGTGCTCGGTCCTCCTTTTCCTGTAGTTCACAATCATCTCCTTTGTCTTGATCACGTTGAGGGAGAGGTTGTTGTCCTGGCACCACACAGCCAGGTCTCTGACCTCCTCCCTATAGGCTGTCTTGTCGTTGTCGGTGATCAGGCCTACCACTGTTGTGTCATCGGCAAACTTAATGATGATGCTGGAGTCGTGCCTGGCCGTGCAGTCATGGGTAAACAGGGAGTACATGAGGAGACTGAGCACACACCCTTGGTGGTACCCTATGTTGAGGATCAGCGTGGCGGATGTGTTACCTACCCTTACCACCTGGGGGCGGCCCATCAGGAAGTCATAAGATCCAGTTGCAGAGGGAGGTGTTTAGTCCCAGGGTCCTTAGCTTAGCTTAGTGATGAGCTTTGAGTTCACTATGATGTTGAACGCTGAGCTGTAGTCAATGAACAGCATTCTCACATAGGTGTTCCTTTTGACCAGGTGGGAAAGGGCAGTGTGGAGTGCAATAGAGATTGCATCATCTGTGGATCTGTTGGGGCGGTATGCAAATTGAGTGGGTCTAGGGTTTCTGGGATAATGGTGTTGATGTGAGCTGTGACCAGCCTTTCAAAGCACTTCATGGCTTCAGATGTGAGTGCTATGGGTCGGTAGTCGTTTAGGCAGGTTACCTTAGTGTTCTTGGGCACAGGGACTATGGTGGTCTGCTTAAAACATCTTCTGACAGGGAGAGGTTGAAAATGTCGTTGAAGACAGTTGGTCAGCGTATGCTCGCAGTACACATGTCACTGGGCAGCTCTCAGCTGTGCTTCCCTTTTTAGTGTGTAATAGTTTGCAAGCCCTGCCACATCCGACGAGCGTCAGAGCCGGTGTAGTAGGATTCGATCTTAGTCCTGTCTTGATGCTTTGCCTGTTTGATGGTTCGTCGGAGGGCGTAGCAGGATTTCTTATAAGCTTCCGGGTTAGAGTCCCGCTCCTTGAAAGTGGCAGCTCTAGCCTTTAGCTCAGTGCGGATGTGGCCTGTAATCCATGGCTTCTGGTTGGGTTATGTACGTACAGTCACCGTGGGGACGACGTCATCAATGCACTTATTGATGAAGCCAATGACTGATGTGGTGTACTCCTCAATGTCATAGGAAGAATCCGGTTTGTGTAATGATGGGGACCAGGTGTGTGTAATGATGGGGACCAGGTGTGTGTAATGATGGGGACCAGGTGTGTGTAATGATGTGGTCCAGGTGTGTGTAATGATGGGGACCAGGTGTGTGTAATGATGGGGACCAGGTGTGTGTAATGATGGAGACCGGGTGTGTGTAATGATGGGGACCAGGTATGTGTAATGATAGGGACCAGGTGTGTGTAATGATGGGGACCAGGTGTGTGTAATGATGGAGACCAGGTGTGTGTAATGATGGAGACCAGGTGTGTGTAATGATGGGGACCAGGTGTGTGTAATGATGGAGACCAGGTGTGTTTAATGATGTAGACCAGGTGTGTGTAATGATGGGGACCAGGTGTGTGTAATGATGGAGACCAGGTGTGTGTAATGATGGGGACCAGGTGTGTGTAATGATGGAGACCAGGTGTGTGTAATGATGGGGACCAGGTGTGTGTAATGATGATAACCAGGTGTGTGTAATGATGATAACCAGGTGTGTGTAATGATGGGGACCAGGTGTGTGTGATGATGGGGACCAGGTGTGTGTAATGATGGGGACCAGGTGTGTGTAATGATGGGGACCAGGTGTGTGTAATGATGGTAACCAGGTGTGTGTAATGATGGGGACCAGGTGTGTGTAATGATGGGGACCAGGTGTGTGTAATGATGGGGACCAGGTGTGTGTAATGATGATAACCAGGTGTGTGTAATGGTGGAGACCAGGTGTGTGTAATGATGGGGACCAGGTGTGTGTAATGATGGGGACCAGGTGTGTGTAATGATGGAGACCAGGTGTGTGTAATGATGGGGACCAGGTACGTGTAATGATAGGGACCAGGTGTGTGTAATGATGGGGACCAGGTGTGTGTAATGATGGAGACCAGGTGTGTGTAATGATGGAGACCAGGTGTGTGTAATGATGGGGACCAGGTGTGTGTAATGATGGAGACCAGGTGTGTTTAATGATGTAGACCAGGTGTGTGTAATGATAGGGACCAGGTGTGTGTAATGATGGAGACCAGGTGTGTGTAATGATGGGGACCAGGTGTGTGTAATGATGGAGACCAGGTGTGTGTAATGATGGGGACCAGGTGTGTGTAATGATGGGGACCAGGTGTGTGTAATGATGGGGACCAGGTGTGTGTAATGATGTGGTCCAGGTGTGTGTAATGATGGGGACCAGGTGTGTGTAATGATGGTGACCAGGTGTGTGTAATGATGGGGACCAGGTGTGTGTAATGATGGGGACCAGGTGTGTGTAATGATGATAACCAGGTGTGTGTAATGGTGGAGACCAGGTGTGTGTAATGATGGGGACCAGGTGTGTGTAATGATGATAACCAGGTGTGTGTAATGGTGGAGACCAGGTGTGTGTAATAATGGGGACCAGGTGTGTGTGATGATGGGGACCAGGTGTGTGTAATGATGGGGACCAGGTGTGTGTAATGATGATAACCAGGTGTGTGTAATGGTGGAGACCAGGTGTGTGTGATGATGGGGACCAGGTGTGTGTAATGATGATAACCAGGTGTGTGTAATGGTGGAGACCAGGTGTGTGTAATAATGGGGACCAGGTGTGTGTGATGATGGGGACCAGGTGTGTATAATGATGGGGACCAGGTGTGCGTAATGATGGGGACCAGGTGTGTGTAATGGTGGAGACCAGGTGTGTATAATGGTGGAGACCAGGTGTGTGTAATGATGGGGACCAGGTGTGTGTAATGGTGGAGACCAGGTGTGTGTAATGATGGGGACCAGGTGTGTGTAATGGTGGAGACCAGGTGTGTGTAATGGTGGAGACCAGGTGTGTGTAATGGTGGAGACCAGGTGTGCGTAATGATGGGGACCAGGTGTGTGTAATGATGGGGACCAGGTGTGCGTAATGATGGGGACCAGGTGTGCGTAATGATGGGGACCAGGTGTGTGTAATGGTGGAGACCAGGTGTGTGTAATGATGTTTGTATGTTCAGTGTCTGATTTGACTAAATTATATTCCATTTCCATCCTTTCATCATAAAATCATTAGACCTCCCACAATTCTTCATCATCATTACACTATTGTTCTATATTCAATCATCCTATTCACCCTATCTATCTATCTATCTATCTATCTATCTATCTATCTATCTATCTATCTATCTATCTATCTATCTATCTATCTATCTATCTATCTATCTATCTATCTATCTATCTATCTATCTATCTATCTATCTATCTATCTATCTATCTATCTATCTATCTATCTATCTATCTATCTATCTATCTATCTATCTATCTATCTATCTATCTATCTATCTATCTATCTACCTACCTATCTATCTATCTATCTATCTATCTATCTATCTATCTATCTATCTATCTATCATCTATCTGGTTTCTATCGGCCGTTCATCAGTTGACAACATTCATTCAGTGAGGAAAGAGATGCATTAGCACCTGGTTATAGTTACCATTCTGAGTGGGGCCAGGATGAGGATGACATAGCGGACTTCACAGCAGTTCTCTCCCCAGTTCTGAGGCCGCTCCAGACGAGAGATACAGACGTGACGTCTCTGGAGTCTCTTCACATTGCAGCTAGGAAAACAGAGGTTATAACACATCATACAGGTTATAACACAAACATATTATAACACATCACACAGGTTATTACACATTATACAGGTTATAACACATCAACAGGTTATAACACATCATACCGAGGTTATAACACAAACATATTATAACACATCACACAGGTTATTACACATAATACAGGTTATAACACATCATCTTCAAAGGCGGATATTTTGGGTGGTCCCCGTCTCAGAAGTGCAGAGCGTTTGGCACAGCTGGTACTTCTTAGTTCCCGAGAGTAACGGAATGTTACGCCCCAATCATGAACTTGGTGTTTTAAAAAAGCACCTCAAGGTTTGCAAGTTCAAAATGCTCACACTTCACTGGCTATTGCAGTCGGTAGACCCCAGTGATTGGTCCAGGTCCATAGGGTGTGTATCAGTAGACCCCAGTGATTGGTGCAGGTCCATAGGGTGTGTATCGGTAGGCCCCAGTGATTGGTGCAGGTCCATAGGGTGTGTATCAGTAGGCCCCAGTGATTGGTGCAGGTCCATAGGGTGTGTATCAGTAGGCCCCAGTGATTGGTCCAGGTCCATAGGGTGTGTATCAGTAGGCCCCAGTGATTGGTCCAGGTCCATAGGGTGTGTATCGGTAGACCCCAGTGATTGGTGCAGGTCCATAGGGTGTGTATCAGTAGGCCCCAGTGATTGGTGCAGGTCCATAGGGTGTGTATCAGTAGGCCCCAGTGATTGGTGCAGGTCCATAGGGTGTGTATCGGTAGGCCCCAGTGATTGGTGCAGGTCCATAGGGTGTGTATCAGTAGGCCCCAGTGATTGGTGCAGGTCCATAGGGTGTGTATCGGTAGGCCCCAGTGATTGGTGCAGGTCCATAGGGTGTGTATCAGTAGGCCCCAGTGATTGGTGCAGGTCCATAGGATGTGTATCAGTAGGCCCCAGTGATTGGTGCAGGTCCATAGGGTGTGTATCGGTAGGCCCCAGTGATTGGTGCAGGTCCATAGGGTGTGTATCAGTAGGCCCCAGTGATTGGTGCAGGTCCATAGGATGTGTATCAGTAGGACCCAGTGATTGGTGCAGGTCCATAGGGTGTGTATCGGTAGGCCCCAGTGATTGGTGCAGGTCCATAGGGTGTGTATCAGTAGGCCCCAGTGATTGGTGCAGGTCCATAGGGTGTGTATCAGTAGGCCCCAGTGATTGGTGCAGGTCCATAGGGTGTGTATCAGTAGGCCCCAGTGATTGGTGCAGGTCCATAGGGTGTGTATCAGTAGGCCCCAGTGATTGGTGCAGGTCCATAGGATGTGTATCAGTAGGACCCAGTGATTGGTGCAGGTCCATAGGGTGTGTATCGGTAGGCCCCAGTGATTGGTGCAGGTCCATAGGGTGTGTATCAGTAGGCCCCAGTGATTGGTGCAGGTCCATAGGGTGTGTATCGGTAGGCCCCAGTGATTGGTGCAGGTCCATAGGGTGTGTATCGGTAGGCCCCAGTGATTGGTGCAGGTCCATAGGGTGTGTATCAGTAGGCCCCAGTGATTGGTCCAGGTCCATAGGGTGTGTATCAGTAGGCCCCAGTGATTGGTGCAGGTCCATAGGGTGTGTATCGGTAGGCCCCAGTGATTGGTGAAGGTCCATAGGGTGTGTATCAGTAGGCCCCAGTGATTGGTGCAGGTCCATAGGGTGTGTATCGGTAGGCCCCAGTGATTGGTGCAGGTCCATAGGGTGTGTATCAGTAGGCCCCAGTGATTGGTGCAGGTCCATAGGGTGTGTATCAGTAGGCCCCAGTGATTGGTGCAGGTCCATAGGGTGTGTATCAGTAGGCCCCAGTGATTGGTGCAGGTCCATAGGATGTGTATCAGTAGGCCCCAGTGATTGGTGCAGGTCCATAGGGTGTGTATCGGTAGACCCCAGTGATTGGTGCAGGTCCATAGGGTGTGTATCAGTAGGCCCCAGTGATTGGTGCAGGTCCATAGGATGTGTATCAGTAGGCCCCAGTGATTGGTGCAGGTCCATAGGGTGTGTATCAGTAGGCCCCAGTGATTGGTGCAGGTCCATAGGGTGTGTATCGGTAGGCCCCAGTGATTGGTGCAGGTCCATAGGGTGTGTATCAGTAGGCCCCAGTGATTGGTGCAGGTCCATAGGGTGTGTATCGGTAGGCCCCAGTGATTGGTGCAGGTCCATAGGGTGTGTATCAGTAGGCCCCAGTGATTGGTGCAGGTCCATAGGGTGTGTATCGGTAGGCCCCAGTGATTGGTGCAGGTCCATAGGGTGTGTATCAGTAGGCCCCAGTGATTGGTGCAGGTCCATAGGGTGTGTATCAGTAGGCCCCAGTGATTGGTGCAGGTCCATAGGGTGTGTATCGGTAGGCCCCAGTGATTGGTGCAGGTCCATAGGGTGTGTATCAGTAGGCCCCAGTGATTGGTGCAGGTCCATAGGGTGTGTATCAGTAGGCCCCAGTGATTGGTGCAGGTCCATAGGGTGTGTATCAGTAGGCCCCAGTGATTGGTCCAGGTCCATAGGGTGTGTATCGGTAGGCCCCAGTGATTGGTGCAGGTCCATAGGGTGTGTATCAGTAGGCCCCAGTGATTGGTGCAGGTCCATAGGGTGTGTATTTTCATGTGGTTATACATCCTCCCCACAGAAAGTCTCTGGTCCTGCCTTTCGGGCTTTCCTTATCGTTCTGCACCTTTTGTATGGTGGTGGAGGTGGCTTGGCCACCGGAGCGGCGCCGTGGGATCAGAGTATTGGCCTATCTGGATGATTGGCTGGTTGTAGCGGCGCCGTGGGATCAGAGTATTGGCCTATCTGGATGATTGGCTGGTTGTAGCGGCGCCGTGGGATCAGAGTATTGGCCTATCTGGATGATTGGCTGGTTGTAGCGGCGCCGTGGGATCAGAGTATTGGCCTATCTGGATGATTGGCTGGTTGTAGCGGCGCCGTGGGATCAGAGTATTGGCCTATCTGGATGATTGGCTGGTTGTAGCGGCGCCGTGGGATCAGAGTATTGGCCTATCTGGATGATTGGCTGGTTGTAGCGGCGTCGAGGGAACAGGTGGAGCTCCACACTGCCACGCTGGCTTCCATATTCAGTCTCACTAGTGAATCACAACAAAAGTTGTTTGAGTCCGGTTCAGCGCGTTCAGTTTCTGTGTCTCGTTCTTGACTCAGGTTCTGAATCATGCATTTTTGTCCAAACGGAGGAGGGTTTCATTCTAGGTCTGTCTGGTACGGTTCCTTTATGATAGCTGTGGTTGCTTCTGGGATTTCTGTTGCTGTATCTGTTTCAACGCTGGCTGATAGCTGCACGTCTAGACGCATCTCGCCACTGCCAACAGTTGCTCAAGCTATCCTCGCCGTGCGCTGACTCCTTGAAGAGACCCATGACTAAAGTTGCAGGGCGTTTCCATTGGCCGGGCAGTGTCCTGCAAGGTGATCACAACAGACTCATCCTTACTGGGATGGGGAGCGCTGTGTGTTGGTTACTCGGAAAGAGTGATTTGGTCAACAGCGCAAAAGCCGCTGCATATCAATTTCTTAGAACTGCTGACTGTTTTGCTAGCGCTGAAGCGTTTCCTTCAGATGTTGAAGGGTCAGCGTGTATTGGATCACATGATTACGGCTATGCAGTCGGTGCACCGCGCCCTCTACGAGAGGGTTGCGACTTTTCAGAGCTGTTTGGTGGACATTTAGATTTTCTCGTTTTGAGCAGGGCTTTTTGTTTTTCCACGGTGAAAGTACAGTATATATGGCAGCCATCTCGGTGTGTCATGTAGGGATTGATGGCTCTACTCAGGGGTCTCAGCCTCTGGTAGTGCGGTTCCTGAAAGTCGTGCGTCAGCTCAGACCAGTGTCTAAGCCTATGGCACCGACCTGGGACCTGGCTTTGGTCCTGGATGCTCTGTGTGAGCCGTGATTTCAGTTTGCTTCAGGTGAATAGGATTGGTTGTTGACTCCCCATAGTACTTTATACCTTGTTCCTTCCTTCAGGGAACAGTAGTTATATCCATAACTGTACATTTCCGTCCCTTACAATCAAAGCAATGTATGCCTGTAACTCAATGCACTGCCTTTTCAAATGGACAAACCTTTATCTAGGGCTACATTTGAGCAAATGCAGAGATGTGGAATAATTACAGAAAATCGTTCAATTAATGATAACGCGTCATACAGAGGTCATAAAACATCATAGAGAGTCTCATAGCAAAGGGTCTGAATACTTATGTAAATCAGGTATTTCTGTTTTCTAAAAACCTGTTTTTGCTTTGTCATTATGGGGTATTGTGTTTAGATTGATGAGGGGGAAAAATTATTTAATCCATTTTAGAATAAGGCTGTAACAAAATGTTGAAAAAGTCAAGGGGTCTGAATACTTTCCGAATGCACTGTACAATAATTACAAATAAATTGTAGACTGCAAATTGACTGCAAGAAGCCCCCCAAAAAATATATTTCACTAAAACATCATAATGTTAAACCTTACTTAAGAAAGTATTCACACTCCTTGACTTTTTCCACATTTTGTTCTGTTACAGCCTGAATTTAAAATGGATTAAATTGAGATTTTTTGTTACTGGCCCACACACATTACCCCACAATGTCAAAGTAAGTGGAATTATGTTTTTCAAAATTGTTACAAATGAATTACATATGAAAATCTGAAATATCTTGAGTCAGTAAATATTCAGCCCCTTTGTTATGGCAAGCCTACAGTACCAATTTGGACACACCTACTCATTCAAGAGTTTCTTTATTTTTACTATTTTCTACATTCAAAACTATGGAATTGTCACGGTTTTCGTAGGAAGGAGCGGACCAAAGTGCAGCGTGTGTGTCGTTCCACATTTTATTTATACTGTGAAACTATGCAAATACATATAAATAAACTGAATGACAAAAACAACAAACCGTGACGCAGAGGTGAAAACATACACTACTCAAAATTAATCTCCCACAAACCCAGGTGGGAAAAACACCAACTTAAATATGACCTCCAATTAGAGACAACGAGGACCAGCTGCCTCTAATTGGAGATCATCCCAAACAAAACCAACATAGAAATACAAAATATAGAAAAAACCCCCCTGTCACGCCCTGACCTACTCTACCATAGAAAATAACATCTTACTATGGTCAGGACGTGACAGGAATAACACATATGGAATCATGTAGTAACCAAAAAAGTGTTAATATATTTTTCAAAGTAGCCACCCTTTGCCTTGATGACAGCTTTGCACACTCATGGCATTCTCTCAACCAGCTTCACTTGGAATGCTTTTCCAACAGTCTTGAAGGAGTTCCCACATATGCTGAGCACTTGTTGGCAGCTTTTTATTTTTTTATTTAACTAGGCAAGTCAGTTTCAAGAACAAATTCTTATTTACAATGACGCCCTACCCCGGTCAAACCTGGATGACGCTGGGCCAACTGTGTGCTGCCCTATTGGACTTCCAATCACGGCTTGTGATACAGCCTGGAATTGAACCAGGGTATGTAGTGACACCTTTAGCACTGAGATGCAGTGCCTTAGACTGCTGCGCCACTTGGGAGACCCACTCTGCAGTCCAACTCATCCTAAACATCTCAATCGGGTTGAGGTCGGGTGATTGTGGAGGCCGGGTCATCTGATGCAGCACTCCATCACTCTCCTTCTTGGTCAAATAGCCCTTACACAGCCTGGAGGTGTAAGGGCTACTAAGCCCAAACCAGATGGCGAACCGCTGCAGAATGATGTGGTAGCCATGCTGGTTAAATGTGTCTTGAATTCTAAATAAATCTCAGACAGTGTCACCTGCAAAGCACTGAATAAAATCACCCGCGGGCCGCCAGTTTGGGGAAAACCCTGACTTACAGGATACATAGCCAGGATTGTTGGTATTGGACTCCGGTGGCAGTGGCTGTTACTCCCTGGATGGTCTCTGACACCAGGTGGACTGCAGGGACAGACAGACAGACAGGTGGTTAGAGGAGGGTGGTGGTGGTCACACAGTAACCAGCTAACATGTCAACATGCATGCACAGGAAGATGAAGAGATATTCATGAATTCATGAAATTTACAAAATTGTCAAATCGCCAATCACTTATGGGTTTAATTGACACATAAACAAACATTAAAATAATTCCCTCAATCCCTAAAACGTTCAATACATAAAACAAAGAATGAAACACAGTTCAATAAGGGCCTTCATACAACCACAGTGGACTGGACTAGGTTTCCAGTGGCAGTGGACTGGACTAGGTTTCCAGTGGACTGGACTAGGTTTCCAGTGGACTGGACTAGGTTTCCAGTAGCAGTGGACTGGACTAGGTTTCCAGTGGCAGTAGACTGGACTAGGTTTCCAGTGGACTGGACTAGGTTTCCAGTGGACTGGACTAGGTTTCCAGTGGCAGTGGACTGGACTAGGTTTCCAGTGGCAGTGGACTGGACTAGGTTTCCAGTGGCAGTGGACTGGACTAGGTTTCCAGTGGCAGTGGACTAGGTTTCCAGTGGACTGGACCAGGTTTCCAGTGGCAGTGGACTAGGTTTTCCAGTGGACTGGACTAGGTTTCCAGTGGACTGGACTAGGTTTCTAGTGGCAGTGGACTGGACTAGGTTTCCAGTGGACTGGACTAGGTTTCCAGTGGCAGTGGACTGGACTAGGTTTCCAGTGGCAGTGGACTAGGTTTCCAGTGGCAGTGGACTGGACTAGGTTTCCAGTGGCAGTGGACTAGGTTTCCAGTGGACTGGACTAGGTTTCCAGTGGACTGGACTAGGTTTCCAGTGGACTGGACCAGGTTTCCAGCGGCAGTGGACTGGACTAGGTTTCCAGTGGCAGTGGACTGGACTAGGTTTCCAGTGGCAGTGGACTAGGTTTCCAGTGGCAGTGGACTGGACTAGGTTTCCAGTGGCAGTGGACTAGGTTTCCAGTGGACTGGACTAGGTTTCCAGTGGACTGGACTAGGTTTCCAGTGGACTGGACCAGGTTTCCAGTGGACTGGACTAGGTTTCCAGTGGACTGGACTAGGTTTCCAGTGGCAGTGGACTGGACCAGGTTTCCAGTGGCAGTGGACTGGACTAGGTTTCCAGTGGACTGGACTAGGTTTCCAGTGGACTGGACTAGGTTTCCAGTGGCAGTGGACTGGACTAGGTTTCCAGTGGCAGTGGACTGGACTAGGTTTCCAGTGGCAGTGGACTGGACTAGGTTTCCAGTGGCAGTGGACTAGGTTTCCAGTGGACTGGACCAGGTTTCCAGTGGCAGTGGACTAGGTTTTCCAGTGGACTGGACTAGGTTTCCAGTGGACTGGACTAGGTTTCTAGTGGCAGTGGACTGGACTAGGTTTCCAGTGGACTGGACTAGGTTTCCAGTGGCAGTGGACTGGACTAGGTTTCCAGTGGCAGTGGACTAGGTTTCCAGTGGCAGTGGACTGGACTAGGTTTCCAGTGGCAGTGGACTAGGTTTCCAGTGGACTGGACTAGGTTTCCAGTGGACTGGACCAGGTTTCCAGTGGCAGTGGACTAGGTTTCCAGTGGACTGGACTAGGTTTCCAGCGGCAGTGGACTGGACTAGGTTTCCAGTGGCAGTGGACTGGACTAGGTTTCCAGTGGCAGTGGACTGGACTAGGTTTCCAGTGGCAGTGGACTAGGTTTCCAGTGGCAGTGGACTGGACTAAGTTTCCAGTGGCAGTGGACTAGGTTTCCAGTGGACTGGACTAGGTTTCCAGTGGACTGGACTAGGTTTCCAGTGGACTGGACCAGGTTTCCAGTGGCAGTGGACTAGGTTTCCAGTGGACTGGACTAGGTTTCCAGCGGCAGTGGACTGGACTAGGTTTCCAGTGGACTGGACTAGGTTTCTAGTGGCAGTGGACTGGACTAGGTTTCCAGTGGCAGACAGTCATTATTAGGCTCTAAAACACAATCCCTGTATGCCTCCCTCTATATCCCTCCCTCTATATCCCCCCTCCCTCCCTCTATATCCCTCCCTCCCTCTATATCCCTCCCTCCCTCTATATCCCTCCCTCCCTTTATATCCCTCCCTCCCTCTATATCCCTCCCTCCCTCTATATCCCCCCTCCCTCCCTCTATATCCCCCTTCCCTCCCTCTATATCTTTCCCTCCCTCTATATCCCTCCCTCCCTCTATATCCCTCCCTCCCTCTATATCCCCCCTCCCTCCCTCTATATCCCTCCCTCCCTCTATATCCCTCCCTCCCCTATATCCCTCCCTCCCTCTATATCCCTCCCTCTATATCCCTCCCTCCCTCTATATCCCCCCTCCCTCCCTCTATATCCCTCCCTCCCTCTATATCCCTCCCTCCCTCTACATCCCTCCCTCCCTCTATATCCCTCCCTCCCTCTATATCCCCCCTCCCTCCCTCTATATCCCTCCCCCTAAATAAATAATTAAAGAGAACAGGCTGAATCACCTAAAGAGAGATAGATTGAGGATGTCTGGAGGTGACACAAACTCCTCACAAAAACATACACCTGTTACAACTCCCGCCGAGGTCGGTCCCTCTCCTTGTTCGGGCGGCGTTCGGCGGTCGACGTCACTGGTCTTTTAGCCGTCGCCGATCCACCTTTCATTTTCCATTTGTTTTGTCTTTGTTTTCTACACACCTGGTTTCTATTCCCCAATTACATGTTCATTATTTAACCCTCTGTTTTCCACATGTTTAGTGTGCGTGTTTATTGATTTGTTCTTGGCGGTACTTGTCGGCTGGTTATGTTTGCCGGGTTATGTATTTACGCCTGTTATTTTCGAGTGACCGGTATTTCTCCGCACTTTGAGTATTGTCTGTATACCGGTGTTGTCGTGGAATTAAATACAATGTACACTCATTTCTGCTCTCCTGCGCCTGATTCACTGCACCAGTTAACCACCGCCTGACAACACCGCCTGACTCCTCCTCATTACCTCCCTCACAGGGATGAGTGTTATGTTATACAGTGCATTCGGACAGTATTTAGACCCCTTGAATTTTTCCACATTTTGTTACTTCACAGCCTTATTCTAAAATGGATTAAATAAATACAAATCCTCAGCAATCTACATACAATACCCCATAATGACAGAGAAAGAAAAGTTTTTTCGAAATTTTTGCAAATGTATTAAATTTCAAAAACAGAAATATCTATTTTTCATAAGTATTCAGACCCTTTGCAAAAATTGAGCTCAGGTGCATCCTGTTTCCATTGATCATCCTTGAGATGTTTCTACAACTTGATTGGAGTCCACCTGTGGTAAATTCAATTGATTGGACATGATTTGGAAAGGCACACACCTGTTTATATAAGGTCCCACAGTTGACAGTGCATGTCAGAAAGAAACCAAGCCATGAGGTCAAAGGAATTGTCCATAGAGTGCCGAGACAGGATTGTGTCGAGGCACAGATCTGGGGAAGGGTACTAAAACATTTCTGCAGCATTGAAGGTCCCCAAAAACACAGTGGCCTCCATCATTCTTAAATGTAAGACGTTTGGAACCACCAAGACTCTTCCTAGAACTGACCGCCCGGCCAAACTGAGCAATCGGGAGAGAAGGGCCTTTGTCAGGGAAGTGACCAAGAACCCAATGGTCACTCTGACAGAGCTCCAGAGTTCCTCTGTGGAGATGGGAGAACCTTCCAGAAGGACAGCCAACTTTGCAGCACTCCACCAATCAGGCCTTTACGGTCGAGTGGCCAGACGGAAGACACTCCTCAGTAAAAGGCCGATGAGAGACCGCTTGGAGTTTACCAAAAGGCACCTAAAGACTCAGATCATGAGAAACAAGATTCTCTGGTCTGATGAAACCAAGATTGAACTTGGTGAAGCATTGTGGTGATAGCATCATGATGTGGGGATGTTTTTCAGTGACAGGGACTGGGAGACTAGTCAGGATCGAGGTAAAGATGAACGGAGCAAAGTACAGAGAGATCCTTGATGAAAACCTGCTCCAGAGCTCTCAGGACCTCAGACTGGGGTGAAGGTTCACCTTCCAACAGGACAACGACCCTAAGCACACAGCCAAGACAACGCAGGAGTGGCTTCGGGACAAGGGCCAATGTTCTTGAGTGGCCCAGCCAGAGCCCGGACTTAAACCAGATCGAACATCTCTGGAGAGACCTGAAAATAGCTGTGCAGCGACGCTCCCCATCCAACCTGACAGAGCTTGAGAGGATCTGCAGAGAAGAATGGGAGAAACTCCCCAAATACAGGTGTACCAAGCTTGTAGCGTCATACCCAAGAAGACTCCAGGCTGTAATCGCTGCCAAAGGTGCTTCAACAAAGTACTGAGTAAAGGGTCTGAATACTTATGTAAATGTTATATTTCGTTTTTAACAATGAATGAGCAAACATTTCAAAAAAAACGTTTTTGCTTTGTCATTATGAGGTATTGTGTGTAGATTGGTGAGGGGGAAAAACTATTTCATCACTTTTAGAATAAGGCTGAAACGTAACAAAATGTGTAAAAGGGATGAAGGGGTCTGAATACTTTCCAAAGGCACTGTATATACACACAGAGTGTGTGTGTGTGTGTGTGTGTGTGTGTGGGGGGGTTACAAGACTGGGGAGAGAGGGAGGAGAGAGGGAGAGAGAGAGAAGGAGAGTGAGAGAGGGAGAAAGAGAGCGAGATAGAGATGGAGAGTGAGAGAGAGGGACAGACAGAGGTACAGACAGGGAGAGACGGAGGGAGACACAGAGGGACAGACAGAGGTACAGACAGGGAGAGACAGAGGGAGACACAGAGGGACAGACAGGGAGAGACGGAGGGAGACACAGAGGGACAGACAGGGAGAGACAGAGGGAGATACAGAGGTACAGACAGGGAGAGACGGAGGGAGATACAGAGGGACAGACAGAGGTACAGACAGGGAGAGACAGAGGGAGACACAGAGGGACAGACAGGGAGAGACGGAGGGAGACACAGAGGTACAGACAGGGAGAGACGGAGGGAGATACAGAGGGACAGACAGGGAGAGACGGAGGGACAGACAGGGAGAGACGGAGGGAGATACAGAGGGAGAGACAGGGAGAGACGGAGGGAGACACAGAGGGAGAGACAGGGAGAGACGGAGGGAGACACAGAGGGACAGACAGGGAGAGACGGAGGGAGATACAGAGGGAGAGACAGGGAGAGACGGAGGGAGACACAGAGGGACAGACAGGGAGAGACGGAGGGACAGACAGAGGGACAGGCAGGGAGAGACGGAGGGAGATACAGAGGGACAGACAGGGACAGACAGGGACAGACAGAGGTACAGACAGGGAGAGACGGAGGGAGATACAGAGGGACAGACAGGGAGATACAGAGGGAGACACAGAGGGACAGGCAGGGAGAGACGGAGGGAGACACAGAGGGACAGACAGGGAGAGACGGAGGGAGACACAGAGGGACAGACAGGGAGATACAGAGGGACAGACAGGGACAGACAGGGAGAGACGGAGAGAGATACAGAGGGAGAGACAGGGAGAGACGGAGGGAGACACAGAGGGACAGGCAGGGAGAGACGGAGGGAGATACAGAGGGAGAGACAGGGAGAGACGGAGGGAGACACAGAGGGACAGGCAGGGAGAGACGGAGGGAGATACAGAGGGAGAGACAGGGAGAGACGGAGGGAGACACAGAGGGACAGACAGGGAGAGACGGAGGGAGATACAGAGGGACAGACAGGGAGAGACGGAGGGAGATACAGAGGGACAGACAGAGGGAAAAATACAAATGCCTGGATGCCCAACATTGAACTGTGATCCTTCCACCATGGCTCATACACCTGTCAGTTTATCAGATTTCTAAACACGTCTCCCTCCATCCATCACCACCTCTGTTATAAACTGTCATATAGACCTCATAGAGAAGGTTAGGATTAGGATAAAGCCTCTCACTGTTAACCTCTGAGCTCCAACATCAGTGAACAACATGCTCATGACCTGTCAATAACCTGTCATTAGAATGCTATAACCTGACATAGGGACCTCAATATAGAGCTCCTTACCGTTAACCTCCTGAGCTCCCGCGTCGGTGAACAACATGCACATAACCTGTCATTAAACTGCCACAACCAGTTATAACCTGACATATAGACCTCATAGAGAGCTATGTAGTGTGTCGCTCACCGTTACTCTCCTGTGCTCCCGCGTCGGTGAACAACATGCTCATGACCTCCTCAAAATTGCATTCTGTCTCGGCCGCGTGGCTGTCCTGCCCCACGTGATGCAACATCCTCTTCAGAACGTGGTCTAGCGTCGGCGCCGTTTCGTCCAATAGGACGCTAGCTCTGGCCAGGAAGCCGTCCAGGTCTCGATGCGCCCGCACCTCCTCCTCAAAGTTCATCAGCTTCACGTACTGGGAGGGAAAGATTGTGCTTAGTTACACACAACACAGGCTCCGCTCACCTTAATCATAGATTGGAAGTGTTTCCGATGCAGTCATTTATCTGTGGTGCTGTGCCACGGAAAAATCATTCCCGCCACGGATTTTTTTTAAATTTCTGCTGAGGTTCACTCTCGAAGATGATAAAACTGGTAATGAATAGAAACATTTGCCAACCCCATAGTAGTTAATCTATTTACCTAGTCGGATTGTTGTTGTGTTCTGTGAGAACTGTTGCTAGAGGCGATATGAGGAGAAACATACCTTCTGAAAAGCAGTTAAAGCAACGAGGGGAAATCAGCAGTTTTAATGACCTCTGTTAATAAAAAGATTTCAGATTTCCATTCCTACTTTATTTATTCATCAACTCCTAAATATCGGTGAACTGTACCATTTTAAAGCCTGAGTTTTTAGCAGCATCATGGTTAAGCATGTGTGAGTGCATAGGGAAGAGTGGGGCTGAATGTAACACGGGTCAATTGTAGGGTATCTTGAGGTAAATCACCACCCTACTTAGGGCTGTGGCAGTCTGACATTTTTTTCAGTCGGTTATTGTCATGCAGATGAAGATAACAGCTCTATTAACATTCTTTCGTGGTGCCCCGACGTTCTAGTTAATTACATTAACCTGATTAGCTTAATCAGGTAATATTAATTAGAGAAATTATTTTATAGAATAGCATGTCATATCACTTAATCCGGCATAGCCAAAGACACAACACTAGGATGTAAAACATGTTTTAAATGTTTTTCTGCCATGCCTAATATTCGGTAGGCTATGTATTGTATAACTGCACAATCATGAAGATTTTTTTCCGGACTTGAGCTCATATATAGGCCTATGTGTATAAATCAACTCTAATATACGTATGGGTGTTCTACATGCAATGTCTTAAATGCTTCAAATGAATCATCACCTTAGAAAGCACTATCCATGTTGTTAGGCCTTGAAACAGCATTCACAACGACCATGTTTTCCACTCAGTTTCAACCTGTTGTTGAACTTCTGTCTTCAAATTGTTCATCACAGTGAGGTCAAACAATGTAGCCGAACGGAGATTCTTAAAAGCATGCTACTGTTTTGATGATAAGTGTTTGATGTGATTTTCGATTTACATTGATGTCAAAGTGGTTAGAACAGCATTTCCCAAACTCAGTCCTGTCTCCCCAAGGGGTGAATTTTTTGGTTTTAATCAAAGCTTGATGATTAGTTGATTATTTGAATCAGCTGTGTAGTGTTAGGGCAAAGACCAAAACGTGCACCCCTTGGGGTCCCGAGGACCGAGTTTGGTAAATACTGGGTTAGGACAATAGACCACTGAACACCAGGCCATTAGTGACCTGATGGTCATTAGCGAATTGGGTACTACCAACGCATGTCCCGAGTGCATAAGAGGAGATTACCGTGTGGAATTGGACATGCTGTTTAAGACTCATGACTGCCATTGTGGTGGTAATTCAACAGCCCTAACCCTACCTCAAAATATTTGTTTTGGAGAGACTTAAAAAATTGTGATGAGACAGATTATGTTTTTAGTTGAGCAAGAATAGTGGCAAACTGTGAAAGTGCTGGGGGGATTTGTGACATGAAGTGGTTTGAAACATGGTGGAGGGGTTGAAAGATGGCGGAGGGGTTGAAAGATGGCGGAGGGGTTGAAAGATGGCGGCGGGGTTGAAAGATGGCGGAGGGGTTGAAACATGGTGGAGGGGTTGAAAGATGGCGGAGGGGTTGAAAGATGGCGGAGGGGTTGAAAGATGGCGGAGGGGTTGAAAGATGGCGGCGGGGTTGAAAGATGGCGGAGGGGTTGAAAGATGGCTGAGGGGTTGAAAGATGGCGGAGGGGTTGAAACATGGTGGAGGGGTTGAAAGATGGCGGAGGGGTTGAAAGATGGCGGAGGGGTTGAAAGATGGCGGAGGGGTTGAAACATGGTGGAGGGGTTGAAAGATGGCTCTGAAGAGGATGGAAGGCGTCTTAGGGGCTCTTTACCAGTTTTGGTATTTTGTGTGTTTTTTTACACTGATCTTAAATGTTTTGCTACGTAATGTCTCTGCCATCATTTTGTATGATGAAAACAGTTTCTAGGCATCAGAATAGCGATCACTAATCTCCATTTGGATGAACATTTCTACTTCAATGATTCGGCAGCTCTGGACTTTCTTCTTTCTCCGGACGAAGCCCTAATCACCGAGACTCGAAAGAGGAAGCGGCGGCAAAATAGAGGCAGGCGAGGCGGTATCCTGAAGAGACTACGTCAGCGAGCAAATAGACCGCCGTTGCCCTTTGTTCTATTGGTGAACATGCAGTCACTGGAGAACAAACTGGATGAGCTCCGTTCGAGACTATCCTATCAACGGGACCGGAAAAACTGTTTTCTATGTTTCACAGAGTCTTGGCTGAATAAGGACATGAATAGTATACATCTCTCTGTTTTTTCAATGCATTGTCAAGACTGGACGGCAGACTCGGGTAAGACAAATGGAGGAGGGGTATGTCTCTTTGTCGACAACAGCTGGTGCACGATTCTTTAATGTTAATTAAGAAAATCTCAAGTTTTTGCAAGCCTGAGTTAGAATAACTCATGATAAGCTGCAGACCATACTATTTAACAAGAGCTGTCTATTTACCACCACAAATTGATGCTGGCACTAAGACCACACTCAATGAGCTGTATAGGGACATAAGCAAAAGGATAGACCATAACTCTATCCTCCGGATTACAAGATAAAACTCAAACAGGAAGTACCAGTGACACGCTCAATACGGAAGTGGTCCGATGAAGCGGATGCAAAGCTACAGGACTGTTTCACTAGCACAGACTGGAATATGTTCCGGGATTCATCCGATAATATTGAGGTCACTGGCTTCATAAATTAGAGCATCGACCACTTCGTCCCCACAGTGACCATACGCACATACCCCAACCAGAAGCCATGGATTACAGGTAACATCCACGATGCGAGCCTACCAGATGAGCTAAATGCCTTCTATGCTCGAGTCAAGGCAAGCAACACTGAACCATGCATGAGAGCACCAGCTGTTCCAGACTCGGGAGGCCAGATTTTAGAATTATTATCACAGAATGTGATCACTGTGCTGTTGCCTGTGTGAGGGATGGTAAAATTCCTAAACTACCTCCACATATCATCATGAAAAGAAACTGGAAACAGTTTGATATTCATGTTTTTTTTTTACATTATTTTTTTTTAACATTGCCTGGAATAGAGTAGAATTCATCCCTGGTGTTGAATGAGCCTTTTCTTACTTCCACAAAGCATTCCAAGATGTATGCCACAAGCATGCCCCTTTCAACCAATACAGAATGAAGGGCAGAGACACCCTGAATGAAGGGGCGGCAGGTAGCCTAGTGGTTAGAGCGTTGGGCCAGTAACCGAAAGGTTGCTGGATTGAATCCCTGAGCTGACAAGGTAAAAAGCTGTCATTCTGCCCCTGAACAAGGCAGTAAACCCACTGTTCCCCGGGAGGCCGTCATTGTAAATAAGAATGTGTTCTTAACTGACTTGCCTAGTTAAATAAAGGTTACATTTAAAAAGCTTGGTTCTCAGATGAACTAGCTGAAATCAAGGACTGATTCAGCTGATGATTGGATGATGTTTAAATGCCTTCTGAATCAGGGTAAGGCTATGACCTGAAATCAGACCACTACCTCTACTGCCTTCTGAATCAGGGTGAGGCTATGACCTGAAATCAGACTACTACCTCTACTGCCTTCTGAATCAGGGTGTGACTATGACCTGTAATCAGGGTGTGACTATGACCTGAAATCAGACCCGATTCTCTTCTGAATCAGGGCGAGGCTATGACCTGAAAACAGACCACTCCCTCTACTGTCTTCTGAATCAGGGTGTGACTATGACTTGAAACCACTGTGATCTCTGTAGTGGTGTTGGCTGGTCGCCACACCACTGTGATCTCTATAGTGGTGTTGGCTGGTCGCCACACCACTGTGATCTATATAGTGGTGTTGGCTGGTCTCCACACCACTGTGATCTCTATAGTGGTGTTGGCTGGTCTCCACATCACTGTGATCTCTATAGTGGTGTTGGCTGGTCTCCACATCACTGTGATCTATATAGTGGTGTTGGCTGGTCTTCGTTGACTCTATGTAGGTATGTATGTATTTCTGTTCTTCTTTGATAAGGTCAGAAAGTAAATACCAGTTAGTGTTTACCTCCTACTTACTTTTAACGGTTCCTAAAATCAGAAAGGATCATGGGAAAAAGTGCTGTAGCTGCTCTGCTCCGTGGTCTTGGAATTCTCTCCAGACCAGCTGGAAACACCAGCATCTTGTTTCCTTGGAGGAGTTTATAGACACATGTTACTGAGGAATGTGATTGTCATTACAAGATGTGGTAGTACATATCATTGATTTTTTATCTGTGAGGCTTGTATGTTTCTGTAATTGAAATGTATATGTCTACATCCCCATTTTTGTGGTTGAATCTGTGTTAGAAAATCACTCCTCGACTGAGGGACCTTACAGATAATTGTATGTGTGGGGTACAGAGATGAGGTAGTCATTCAAAAATAATGTTAAACACTATTATTGCACACAGAGTCCATGCAACTTATTCTGTGACCTGTTAAGCACATTTTTACTCCTGAACTTATTTTACGGGGTTGATTGCTTATTGACTCAAGACATTTCAGTTTTACATTTTTTATTTATATATAAACATTTCTAAAAATATACACGGAACAAAAAATATAAACGCGACATGGAACAATTTCTAAAATGTATTGAGTTACAGTTCATATGAGGAAATCAGTGTCAGAGGATGAATGACAACACAATGGGCCTCAGAATCTCGTCACAGTATCTCTATGGATTCAAATGTATATCGATAAAGTGCAATCGTATTCGTTGTCCATAGCTCATACCATAACCCAACCGCCACCCTGAGGCACTCTGTTCACAACGTTGACATCAGCAAACCGCTGTCTGCCATCTTCCCGGTACAGTTAAAATTGGGATTAATTTGTGAAGAGCACACTTCTCCAGCGTGCCAGTGTCAATTGAAGGTGAGCATTTGGCCACTGTAGTCGGTTATGATACCGAACTGCAGTCAGGTCAAGACCCTGGTGTGGATGACGAGAAGCAGGTGAGCTTCCGTGAGACGGTTTCTGACAGTTTGTGCAGAAATTCTTCGGTTGTGCAAACCCAGAGTTTCATCAGCTGTCAGGTTGGCTGGTGTCAGACGATCCTGCAGGTGAAGGAGCTGGATGTGGAGGTCCTGGGCTGGCGTTGTTACACATGGTCTGCTGTTGTGAGGCCAATTGGACGTACTGCCAAATTCTCTAAAACAACGTTGGAGGTGACTTGTGGTAGAGAAATTAAAATGACATGTTTTGGCAACAGATCTGTTGGACATTCCTGCAGCCAGCATGCCAATTGCATGCTCCCTCAACTTGACATCTGTGGCATTGGGTTGTGTGACAAAACTGCACGTTTTAGAGTGGCCTTTTATTGTCCCCAGCACAAGGTGTACCTGTGTAATGATCATGCTGTTTAATCAGCTTCTTGATATGCTACACCTGTCAGGTGGATGGATTATTTTGGCAAAGGAGAAATGCTCACTAACAGGGATGTAAACAAATTTGAGAGAAATAAGCTTTTTGTGCGTCTGGACATTTTGTGCATCTTTTATTTCAGCTCATGAAACATGAGACCAACACTTTACGTGTTGCTTTTATATTTTTGTTCAGCATGACATTATGGGGTATTGTGGGTAGCCCCGTGAAAAAAAAAATATCTAATTTAGTTTAAAACATATAGTATTACAGATGTCAATAGTTCATGACATATGGTATTATAGATGTCAATAGTTAAAGACATATGGTATTATAGATGTCAATAGTTAAAGACATATGGTATTATAGATGTCAATAGTTAAAGACATATGGTATTATAGATGTCAATAGTTAAAGACATATGGTATTATAGATGTCAATAGTTAAAGACATATGGTATTATAGATGTCAATAGTTAAAGACATATGGTATTATAGATGTCAATAGTTAAAGACATATGGTATTATAGATGTCAATAGTTAAAGACATATGGTATTATAGATGTCAATAGTTAAAGACATATGGTATTATAGATGTCAATAGTTAAAGACATATGGTATTATAGATGTCAATAGTTTTTTAAAATGTCTTTATTATTTAACCTTTATTTAACCAGGTAGGCTAGTGGAGAACAAGTCCTTTATTTAACCAGGTAGGCTAGTGGAGAACAAGTCCTTTATTTAACCAGGTAGGCTAGTTGAGAACAAGTCCTTTATTTAACCAGGTAGGCTAGTTGAGAACAAGTCCTTTATTTAACCAGGTAGGCTAGTTGAGAACAAGTCCTTTATTTAACCAGGTAGGCTAGTTGAGAACAAGTCCTTTATTTAACCAGGTTAGGCTAGTTGAGAACAAGTCCTTTATTTAACCAGGTAGGCTAGTTGAGAACAAGTCCTTTATTTAACCAGGTAGGCTAGTTGAGAACAAGTCCTTTATTTAACCAGGTAGGCTAGTTGAGAACAAGTCCTTTATTTAACCAGGTAGGCTAGTTGAGAACAAGTCCTTTATTTAACCAGGTAGGCTAGTTGAGAACAAGTCCTTTATTTAACCAGGTAGGCTAGTTGAGAACAAGTCCTTTATTTAACCAGGTAGGCTAGTTGAGAACAAGTCCTTTATTTAACCAGGTAGGCTAGTTGAGAACAAGTTCTCCTTTACAACTGCGACCTGGCCAAGATAAAGCAAAGCAGTGCGACAGAAACAACAACACAGAGTTACATGGAACAAAAAGTGTACAGTCAATGACACAATAGGAAAAAATAAAGTCTATATACAGTGTGTGCAAATGGCATGAGGAGGTAAGGCAATAAATAGGCCATAGTAGCAAAGTAATTACAATTTAGCAGATTAACACTGGAGTGATAGATGAGCAGATGATGATGAGCAGATGATGGTGTGTAAGTAGTGATACTGGTGTGCAAAAGAGCAGCAAAGTAAATAAAAACAATATGGGAATGAGGTAGGTAGATTGGGTGGGCTATTTACAGATGGACTATGTACAGCTGCAGCGATCGGTTAGCTGCTCAGATAGCTGATGTTTAAAGTTAGTGAGGGAAATGTAAGTCTTCAGCTTCAGCGAATTTTGCAATTCGTTCCAGTCATTGGCAGCAGAGAACTGGAAGGAAAGGCGGCCAAAGGGGGTGTTGGCTTTGGGGATGACCAGTGAGATATACCTGCTGGAGCGCGTGCAACGGGTGGGTGTTGTTATCGTGACCAGTGAGCTGAGACAAGGCGGAGCTTTACCTAGCATAGACTTGTAGATGACCTGGAGCCAGTGGGTCTGGCGACGAATATGTAGCGAGGGCCAGCCAACTAGAGCATACAGGTCACAGTGGTGGGTAGTGTATGGGGCTTTGGTAACAAAACGGATGGCACTGTGATAGACTGCATCCAATTTTCTGAGTTGAGTATTGGAAGTTATTTTGTAGAGGACATCGCCGAAGTCAAAGATCGGTAGGATAGTCAGTTTTACGAGGGTAAGTTGGGCGGCGTGAGTGAAGGAGGCTCTGTTGCGAAATAGAAAGCCAACTCAATATTTGATTTTGGATTGGAGATGTTTGATATGAGTCTGGAAGGAGAGTTTACAGTCTAGCCAGACACCTAGGTATTTGTAGTTGCCATGTATTCTAGGTCAGAACCGTTCAGAGTAGTGATGCTAGTCGGGCGGGCGGGCGGGCGAGGGCAGCGAACGGTTGAAAAGCATGCAATTGGTTTTGCTAGCGTTTAAGAGCAGTTGGAGGCCACGGAAGGAGTGTTGTATGGCATTGAAGCTCGTTTGGAGGTTAGTTAACACAGTGTCCAAAGAAGGGCCAGATGTATACAGAATGGTGTCGTCTGTGTAGAGGTGGATCAGGGAATCACCCGAAGCAAGAGCGACATCGTTGATATATACAGAGAAAAGAGTCGGCCCGAGAATTGAACCCTGTGGTACCCCCATAGAGACTGCCAGAGGTCTGGACAACAGGCACTCCGATTTGACACACTGAACTCTATCTGCGAAGTAGTTGGTGAACTAGGCGAGGCAGTCATTTGAGAAACCAAGGCTATTGAGTCTGCCAATAAGAATACGGTGATTGACAGAGTCGAAAGCCTTGGCCAAGTCGATGAAGACGGCTGCACAGTACTGTCTTTTATCGATGCCGGTTATGATATCGTTTAGTACCTTGAGCGTGGCTGAGGTGCACCCGTGACCAGCTCAGAAACCGGATTGCACAGCGGAGAAGGTACGGTGGGATTCGAAATGGTCAGTGATCTGTTTATTAACTTGGCTTTCAAAGACTTTAGAAAGGCAGGGCAGGATGGATATAGGTCTGTAACAGTTTGGGTCTAGAGTGTCACCCCCTTTGAAGAGGGGGATGACCGCGGCAGCTTTCCAATCTTTAGGGATCTCGGGCGAAATGAATGAGAGGTTGAACAGGCTGGTAATAGTGGTTGCAACAATGGCGGTGGATAATTTTAGAAAGAGAGGGTCCAGATTGTCTAGCCCAGCTGATTTGTCCGGGTTCAGGTTTTGCAGCTCTTTCAGAACATCTGTGATCTGGATTTGGGTGAAGGAGAAGCTGGGGAGGCTCGGGCAAGTAGCTGCGAGGGGTGCAGAGCTGTTGGCCGGGATTGGGGTAGCCAGGAGGAAAGCATGGCCAGCCGTAGAGAAATGCTTATTGAAATGTTCGATTATCGTGGATTTATCAGTGGTCACAGTGTTTCCTAACCTCAGTGCAGTGGGCAGCTGGAAGGAGGTGCTCTTGTTCTCCATGGACTTTACAGTGTCCCAAAACTTTTTGGAGTTAGAGCTACAGGATGCAAATTTCTGTTTGAAAAAGCTAGCCTTTGCTTTCCTGACTGACTGTGTGTATTGGTTCCTGACTTCCCTGAACAGTTGCATATCGCGGGGGCTATTCGATGCTAGTGCTGTACGCCACAGGATGTTTTTGTGCTGTTTTTGTGCTGGTCAAGGGCAGTCAGGTTCTACATTTTTTGAATGGGGCATGCTTATTTAAGATGGTGAGGAAATTACTTATAAAGAACGACCAGGCATCCTCGACTGACGGGATGAAGTCAATATCCTTCCAGGATACCTGGGCCAGGTCGATTAGAAAAGCCTACTTGTAGAAGTGTTTTAGGGAGCATTTTCCAGTGATGAGGGGTGGTCGTTTGACCGCGGACCCATAGCGGATGCAGGCAATGAGGCAGTGATTGCTGAGATCTTGGTTGAAAACAGCAGAGGTGTATTTGGAGGGCGAGTTAGTTAGGATGATATCTATGAGGGTGCCCATGTTTACGGATTTAGGGTTGTTTCCTTGATCATTTGTGTGAGATTGAGGGCATCTAGCTTAGATTGTAGGACGGCTGGGGTGTTAAGCATATCCCCGTTTAGGTCACCTAACAGAACGAACTCTGAAGATAGATGTGGGGCAATCAATTCACATATGGTGTCCAGGGCACAGCTGGGAGCTGAGGGGGGTCTATAGCAGGCGGCAACAGTGAGAGACTTATTTCTGGAGAGATTCATTTTTAAAATTAGAAGCTCGAACTGTTTGGGAATAGACCTGGAAAGTATGACAGAACTTTGCAGGCTATCTCTGCAGTAGATTGGAATTCCTCCCCCTTTGGCAGTTCTATCTTGACGGAAAATGTTGTAGTTGGGTATGGAAATCTCAGAATTTTTGGGGGCCTTCCTAAACCAGGATTCAGACACAGCAAGGACATCGGGGTTGGCGGAGTGTGCTAAAGCAGTGAGTAAAACAAACTTGGGGAGGAGGCTTCTGATGTTAACATGCATGAAACCAAGGCTTTTTCGATTACAGAAGTCAACAAATGAGGATGCCTGGGGACACGCAGAGCCTGGGTTAACCTCTACATCACCAGAGGAACAGAGGAGGAGTAGGATAAGGGTACGGCTAAAGGCTATAAGAACCTGGGGAATAGGAGTGGAACTGGGGGGCTACAGGGCCTGGGTTAACCTCTACATCACCAGAGGAACAGAGGGGGAGTAGGATGAGGGTACGGCTAAAGGCTATATGAACTGGTCGTCTAGTGCGTTGGGGACAGAGAATAAAAGGAGCAGATTTCTGGGTGTGGTAGAATAGATTCAGGGCATAATGTACAGACAGGGGTATGGTGGGGTGCGGGTACAGCGGCGGTAAGCCCAGGCACCGAGTGATAAGAGAGGTTGCATCTCTGGACATGCTGGTTATACTGGGTGAGGTCACCGCATGTGTGGGAGGAGGGACAAAGGAGGTGTCTAAGGCATGAACAGTTAAAGACATATGGTATTATAGATGTCAATAGTTAAAGACATATGGTATTATAGATGTCAATTAATAAATTATTGAACACTAGAATTAGGACTACTATCCCAGAAGGCATCATATTTTCCATCCCAGTATCTAGGAGGCTTTGAGTAACCATTCGAATCCTTACCTTTCTTGATGTGTTGAGTAGGACACAGCCGGAGTCATCAGCGTCTGGAGAAGAAGAGGAACGAGTTACTACATACAGTTTTTATAAAGTATCATCTGAAATAGTTTGGAGAATCTCACACTATATACCAAGGTATGTTTCTCTCATTGACAACAATGTATAATGGAAAAATAAATTCTCCTGAGGATTTATTCTACTGTACCTCTCTGATTAGAACGTGTCTGGGAGAGACACAGCTCTGGTATTTTTTATTTTTACCCCTTTTTTCTCCCCAATTTCGGGGTATCCAATTGGTAGTTTCAGTCTTGTCTCATCGCTGCAACTCCCTTCTGTACTCAGGAGAGGCGAAGGTCGAGAGCCGTGCGTCCTCCGAAACACAACCCAACCAAGCCGCACTGCTTCATTGACACAATGCCGCTTAACCCGTACGTAAGCCAGCCACACCAACGTGTCGGAGGAAACACCGTACACTTGGCGACCATGTCAGCATGCATGCACCCGGCCCGCCACAGCAGTCGCCAGAGCGCTATTGGATAAGGACATGTGACGACCCTCCCACTCTGTCTGCCGAATTCTCTCACTTTGATCTTGTTTTCCTTAATAGGATGTCGGTGGGCGGAGCCGGGAGGGTCGTCAGTGAAATGTCCCAGAATAAATGCACCACTTCCAACATTCATGGAGGAGACTCTCTACATGCAGACACACAGACAGATTTTGGTTGTGGCATTTTTGTGGCTATTTGGCTTGTTTGCATTGGCACCTTTCAACACCCCTCATTATCAGATGTATACACGCGACCACTCAATTACACTACTGACTAAACACACACCATTGTTAATTGTATTTACTTTACTTCAGTTAGTAAATATATTTTGTTATTCTTTATCTTCCCGTTGTCTCCCTTTTTGTTACGGGCTTCGAGCCGGTTCGTGACAGACATCCCTGCCAGCCAAACCCTCCCCCCTAAACCGGACAACGCTGTGCCAATTATGCACCGCCCGATGGGTTTCCTGGTCGCGGCCACCTGCAACAGAGCCTGGACTCGAATCAGGATCTCTAGTGGCACAGCTAGCACTGCGATGCATTGCCTTAGACCACTGCACCACTCGGGAGCACTAGTGGCAAGGCATCTGCATTTTAGAGATATTTAGATGGAGGCTAAACTAAGAAAGACCGGGTCGACCCCCAGATGGGGACCACAACGATGGTCCACAACTAGGACAACCCACGGTCATTTTTATGTTGGTTTGCAACATGCAGGTTAATCGCAAGATTGAACCCAACATGGGGGGACTGTCATGACGTTGGCCTGTGGGTGAGGTTTATGACCCCCAATAAATACCTTTCTCCCTTCCCTCTCTCTCTGACTCTACTGAAGGACTCTTGAATAGCCTTTGTTAAACATAGAGAGTCTGGGAACATCAAACAAGTGGGGGGAAAGGAACCATATTTCGGTAATAGAACCAGAATATGATGTCAGTTCGGTTGTCATCTGAGACATTATGACTGATGACAGGACGACATAAACTGTACCTGGGAAAGTCTACACATTCTAGTTATCAGATTCACATGGAATTGTTGTGCAATTTAAATTAAACTATTTGTGAAAAGATTAAATGTAATTTTAGCTTCCAAATGAGAGAATTGGGTTTTCATAAGGTTAGCGCCCTGCTCAATCAGTGGCCCGCCCCTGTGAAGAGACATGGGTTATAAACTATGAAACACACCCTTCTCTCCCTCCACTATATAAAGCCCTTGATGAAAATGTAACCTCCTGTTCCGAGGACGATAGGACGACGGTCCATACGTTAAAAAGGACTAACATGTCAACTACAGAACTAAGCCAACCTCAGCGTGAGCTTTGGTTGTGAATGGTATGAACTTTGAACTCTTATTCACTAAAGAAGTGAGACCTCCTAGCCGTTGAGTTAGCAACAGCAGCTGTAAACGTGGCCTAGGAAAGGACGGACGACGTATCTAGTCTAACACACAACGAAGATACTACAACGTATCCAATTTACCACCTGAGACATTCTTCCGAGGACAGCAAGATCTCTGTTGGCCAACACGGCCAGCATCTACAACCAACCTACCGAAGCGCAGCTCAGAGTAAATATTTATTGCATTTTCCTTTTCCAAATGGGCGGTAATTTAGAATGCATAAGATACTGTATTTACGAAAGCTTAGCTTCTCCCGTTGTTCCTCAGTCTTCCCGCTCTTTCATTCATGCCCAACCCCCTCTCTTTGTGTAACCAGCCGTCATACAGGTTCTGTTCTCCAGGGACGTTTTCTGTATGACATAATTTGCATTCTGTGTATATGTGTGATTCTGTGTAAGTAGTTAAGTATTTAGTAAATAAATAATTAAACCCAATTTTGTATTGCTGATTCAACTTGTTAGCCAGGGTTCATGAAGATAACCAAGAATTTACAACTTTCAGATTAGACTGAAATAAAGTGAAGATTAATATTGACTGCTGTTGATGTAAAATATTACTAGGTATTTTAGAGTTTATTCGGAAGATAACAGCTCTATAAACACTCTTCCGTGGTGCCCCGACTTTCTAGTTAATTACATTTAAATGATTAGCTCAATCAGGTAATATTAATTACAGAGAAAGGATTTTATAGAATAGCATGTCATACCACTTAATCCAGCATAGCCAAAGACACAACATAATGTTGTTATTTTGTGTTGCTACCATGCTGTGTTGTCATGTGTTGCTGCCATGCTATGTTGTTATCTTAGTGTAACGAGGGTCGTATAAAGGGGACCCTCGTGTAGAGTGCTCATATTTAATGATAACACTTAACAAAAACAACAAAACGACAGCCAACAGTTCCGCCAGGTGATACTCACAAAACGGAAAACAACTACCCTTGAAAAACTGCCTGCCTAAGTATGGCTTCCAATCAGAGAAAACGATAGACAGCTGTCTCTGATTGGAATCCATACCTGGCCAAAACATAGAAAACGAAAACATAGAATGCCCACCCACCTATCACACCCTGATCTAACTAAACAAGAAAAACACAGCTCTCCTAGGTCAGAGCGTGACATTTAGGTCTCACTTTATGTAGTGTTGTGTTGTCTCGCTTGTCGTGATGTGTGTTTTGTCCTATATTTGCAATTAAAGAAAATAATAAATGTAATCCCAGCAAGAGACCTTTTGCCTTTTGGTTGGCCGTCATTGTTAATAAGAATGTGTTTCTTGCCTAGTTGCCTAGTTAAATAAAGGTTAAATAAATATTGTTTCTGTACCCCAGAAAGCAAAGGTAACTGAACTAAATGACTATCGCCCCGTAGCACTCACTTCTGTCATCTTGAAGTGCTTTGAGAGACTAGTCAAGGATCATATCACCTCCACCTTACCCAAGACCCACTTCAATGTGCTTACCACCCCAATAGGTCCACAGACGATGCAATCGCCATTGCACTGCACACTGCCCTAACCCATCTGGACAAGAAGGATACCTATGTAAGCATGCTGTTCATTGACTACAGCTCAGCATTCAAAACCATAGTACCCTCCAAGCTCCAAGCTCCAAGTCTGTACCCCGCTCTGTGCGACTGGGTCCTGGACTTCCTGACGGGCCGCACCCAGGTGATGAAAGTAGGAAACAACACCTCCACTTTGTTGATCCTTAACACAGGGGCCCCACAAGGGTATGTGCTCAGCCCCAACCTGTACTCCCTGTTCACACATGACTGCGTGGCCACGCACGCCTCCAAGTTTGCAGACAACACAACAGTAGTAGGCCTGATTACCTACAGGGAGGAGGTGAGGGCCCTGGCAGAGTGGTGCCAGCAAAATAACCTCTCACTCAACAAAACTAAGGAGCTGAACGTGGACTTCGGGAAACAGCAGAAGGAGCACGCTCCTATCCACATCGATAGGACCGCAGTGTAGAAGGTGGAAAGCTGAAATGGTCCACCCACACAGACAGTGTGGTGAAGAAGGTGCAACAACACTTCTTCAAACTCAGGAGGCTGAATAAATTTGGCTTGCCCCTTAAAACTCTCAGATACTTTTACAGATGCAGAATTGAGAACATCCTGTTTGGCTGTATCACCGCCTGGTACGGCAACTGCATGGCCCACAACCGCAGGGCTCTCCAGAGGGTGGTGCGGTCTGCCCAACACATCACTGGGGGTACACAACCACGCGAGCCACTACCTGTTCACCCCGCTATCATCCAGAAGGCAAGGTCAGTACAGGTGCATCAAAGCGGGGACCGAGAGACTGAAAAACAGCTTCTATCTCAAGGCCATCAGACTGTTAAACAACCATTGCTAACATTGAGTGGCTGCTGCCAACATACTGACTCATCTCTAGCCTCTTTAAAAATGAAAAATTGATGTAATAAATGTATCACTAGCCACTTTAACCTGTTGGGTCTAGGGGGCAGCATTTGCACGTCTGGATAAAAATTTTTTACCCGATTTAATCTGGTTACTAATCCTACCCAGTAACTAGAATATGCATATACTTATTATATATGGATAGAAAACACTCTAAAGTTTCTAAAACTGTTTGAATGGTGTCTGTGAGTATAACAGAACTCATTTGGCAGGCAAAACCCTGAGACATTTTCTGACAGGAAGTGGATACCTGATGTGTTGTATTGACTTTAAACCTATCCCATTGAAAAACACAGGGGCTTAGGAATATTTTGGCACTTCCTATTGCTTCCACTAGATGTCACCAGCCTTTACAAAGTGTTTTGAGTCTTCTGGAGGGAGATCTGACCGAACAAGAGCCATGGAACGATGATGTCCCATTAGACACCTGGCGCGCGAGTTCATGTTGGGTACCCTCGTTCCAATACGTTATAAAAGAGTATGCATTCGTCCACCTTGAATATTATTCATGTTCTGGTTAAAAAAGGCCCTAATGATTTATGCTATACAACGTTTGACATGTTTGAACGAACGGAAATATATTTTTTCCCCTCGTTCATGACGAGAAGTCCGGCTGGCTTACATCATGTGCTAACGAGACGGAGATTTTTGGACATAAATGATGAGCTTTTTTGAACAAAACTACATTCGTTATGGACCTGTGATACCTGGAAGTGACATCTGATGAAGAGAATCAAAGGTAATGGATTATTTACATAGTATTTTCGATTTTAGATCTCCCCAACATGACGTCTAGTCTGTATCGCAACGCGTATTTTTCTGGGCGCAGTGCTCAGATTATTGCAAAGTGTGATTTCCCAGTAAGGTTATTTTTAAATCTGGCAAGTTGATTGCGTTCAAGAGATGTAAATCTATAATTCTTTAAATGACAATATAATATTTTACCAATGTTTTCTAATTTTAATTATTTAATTTGTGACGCTGACTTGACTGCCGGTTATTGGAGGGAAACGATTTCCTCAACATCAATGCCATAGTAAAACGCTGTTTTTGGATATAAATATGAACTTGATAGAACTAAAAATGCATGCATTGTCTAACATAATGTCCTAGGAGTGTCATCTGATGGAGATTGTAAAAGGTTAGTGCATCATTTTAGCTGGTTTTATGGTTTTGGTGACCCTGTCTTTGACTTGACAAAACATTACACACAACTCTTGTAAATGTACTGTCCTAACATACTCTAAATTTATGCTTTCGCCGTAAAACCTTTTTGAAATCGTAAAACGTGGTTAGATTAAGGAGATGTTTATCTTTCAAATGGTGTAAAATAGTTGTATTTTTGAAAAATTTGAATTTTGACATTTATTTGGATTCAAATTTGCCGCTCTTGAAATGCACCTGCTGTTGATGGAGTGCACCACGGGTGGCACGCTAGCGTCCCACCTAGCCCCAAGAGGTTTTAAACAATGCCACTTTATATACTGTTTACATACCCTACATTACTCATCTTATGTGTATATACTGTACTCTATACCATCTACTGCATCTTGCCTATGCCGTTCGGCCATCATTCATTCATATATTTTTATTTGCATATTCTTATTCATTCTTTTACACTTGTGTGTAAAAGGTAGTTGTTGTGAAATTGTTAGATTACTTGTTAGATATTACTGCATGGTCGGAACTAGAAGCACAAGCATTTCGCTACATATGCATTAACATCTGCTAAACATGTGTATGTGACAAATACAATATGATTTGATTTGATTTGATTTGATGGCTGTCTTGGTGTCTGCTTGAGGGGGAATATACACAGCTGTGACTATAACTGACGAGAATTCTCTTGATAAGTAAAATGGCCGGCATTTGCTTGTAAGGAATTCTAGGTCAGGTGAGTAGAAGGACTTGACATCCTGTATGTTGTTATGATTACATCATGAGTTGTTAATTAAAAAAAATGTTGGTAGCATTTCTATTTTGAAGATTGAAAAATAATTTGGTGCATTTTACCCCCGTATTCCATCCAGTTCACTTTATTTTTATAATATATTACACTGGATCGTTCTTGAATAAGTTCCTCCATTTCTTTTTGTTTTTCCTCTAACTTATTCTGTGCCTCTATGGTACAGTTGTTATTGCTATCTAACTGTTCTGTTAGTCCTTCAATTTCCTTTGTTAATATGGACTCTTTTGATCTAAATTGCTTTTGTTTTATAGATGAGTACTGAATTGCATGGCCTCTAAAGGCACATTTAAAAGTGTCCCATACGATAAGGGGATCTGCTGTACCTATGTTATGTCTGAAAAAGTCAGTTATAAATTATTCAGTCCTCGTTCTAAACAATGTATCATCTAGTAGGCTTCGATTACATTTCCAATATCCTCGCCCACGTGGAAATTCTGTAAGAGTAATATATATGCCAATTATGTGATGATCCGACCGCATTCTGTCCCCTATCAACACTTTTTAAACTTTTGCTGCCAGAGAGAATGGCATAAGAAAGTAGTCAAGACGACTAGCTTGATTAAGCCTCCGCCATGTATATCTCACTAGGTCAGGGTATTTAAGTCTCCATATATCCACTAATTCCAATATATCCATGACATTCATGATTTCCTTAACTTTTTAAGGTATAGGGGGCAGTATTTTCATTTTCGGATGAAAAGCGTGCCCAGAGTAAACTGCCTAATTCTCGGGCCCAGAGTCAAATATTTGCATATTATGAGTAGAATTGGATAGAAAACACTCTGAAGTTACTAAAACTGTTTGAATGGTGTCTGTGAGTATAGCAGAACTCATATGGCAGGCAAAAACCTGAGAAAAATCCAACCAGGAAGTGGGAAATCTGAGAATTGTAGTTCTTCTTTTGAATCCCTATCGAAACTACAGTGTCTGTGGGGTCACGTTGCACTTCCTAAGGCTTCCATTGGCTGTCAACAGCCTTCAGAAAGTTTTTCCATCATTCTCCTGTTACTGGGTAGAAAATAGGAGCTCAGTCAATGAGTGGACTGCCTGAGGACAAAGGACTTGGTGATGCGCGAGCCCGAAAGTGCACCCCTCCTTCTTTTTCTTCTTGAATGAATACGCTATTGTCCGGTTGGAATATTATCGACGTTTTATGTTAAAAAGACCCCAAGGATTGATTGTAAACAACATTTGACATGTTTCTATGAACGGTAATGGAACTATTTGACTTTTCGTCTCTGGTACTGGGCTCGCGCGTTATGCCTTTGGATAGTGATCTGAACGCACGAACAAAACAGAGGTATTTGGACATAAATATGGATTATTTCTTACAAAAATAACATTTCTTGTGGAAGTAGGAGTCCTCGGAGTGCATTCTGATGAAGATCAGCAAAGGTAAGAGAATATTTATAATACTAACTCAGAGTTTTGTTGATGCCAGAACTTGGCGGGTAGCTGTATAGCTTGCTTCGATGGCTGAGCTATGTACTCAGAATATTGAACAATGTGCTTTCTCCGTAAAGTTATTTTGAAATCTGACAAAGCGGTTGCGTCAAGGAGTAGTGTATCTATAATTCTTTCAATAACTGTTGTACATTTTATCAACATTTATGATGAGTATTTTTGTAAATTTCTTTTTTCTCATCCTTTTTCCACAAAACTTCATCTAAAATTGTTGAATTAGTTTCCTGTAAATAATGGATATTGTATTCCTTCTCTTTTAGCCAGGTAAATACTGATCGTCTTTTCTTATGATCTGCTAAGCCATTACAATTGTAACTGGCTATACTTATTTCACCACTTACCATAATGAGACAACTTTCAGTTCTATTTATCAAAATATATGTTTGTAAACGTACCATTAAAAAGTAACATGATGATTGAGTGTCTATAGAGCTGTACCATGATATTTGCATTGCTACTAAGTAAACCTCCAATTGGTCCCCACTATTCCACCCTCTAAAAGCCCTCCTCATCCCTAGTTGGGTTATCATCTGTCATGACGTTGGCCTCTTTTGGTACAGGGAGGACAGTTGACCCCCTCCCTTTTGCACCACCACCCAACCTACCTTCCCCCCAATCCGCCCTGTGTGTAAAGGGTTGTAAAAACTCTAAAATTCCAGGAGAGTCTCTGGCCACATGGCCCATAGAGAGACACAGGAAATTCTTCCAACTCATAGAATTGGAGAGCCAAGCGACATTTTGTGTTCTGGAGAAGGTATGGAAGATTGGTGAAGAATCCAGCTACGAACTGATCCGCTTGGTACAATTTTGTGATACTCAGAAGAGACAATATAGCCATATTACCATAAAACTGTTTATATAATAGCCTCAGCTTGAGACTTGCATCATAATGTGTGTATGGAATGTATTAATAAGGATAAAGCTTTTATAATACATTGAGATGCGATGTACTGATGTAATGTGATAGAATTGTATTTCATTAACCAAATCTAACTCAGTCATAGGCACGCCCCCAGGGACCCATACAGGACCAGGCGTCATTTGACAAGCCTGTTCTATGGGCACTATAAAACACCCCCTGATTTACATTTCTTGAGACCAGGCCTACACTCCATGGCCCATAGGTTTTACCATCCAATTCCTCTACTGAAAGTGAACCATACCACGTGGTTAACTTTTAGACTATTGATACTGACAGAATAAGAACAAGTCTTTGATATTAATTATTAGTCTGCAGCTAAGTAAATTATATCATCGAACGTGAAGACCAACGAAACATCCATTCTAGGACGACATTAATGAATGTCGCTCTGAAAGATCCATTCTAACCGAGAGAGAGAACGCGGACAAAACTCCCCAACAGAACCGAACTCTCCAACAAAGAACGACGACACACTGAGCGTAAATATATATTGATTGCAATTGTTCCCGAATGAGTGAGCCTTCAATTGTCAATTGTTAATATTAATGAACTCTGTGTAACTTCTCAGCTGACCGTTTATGACCCATTGTTCAACAGGCCGACCTGCCTGTTTAGCCCACAAGGGCACATTCCTCTACCAATCCTTTGTGACGATAATTACTGTTTGTATGTTTTCTGTTAATTACTTAGTGTAGTAAATAAATGATTTTAAGACAATTGATGTATGGAGGATTTTAGTAAAGACTGGGTTCGTGCAGATACAACAATTTACGATGTTTGGAATGAGACTGGACTCGAGGTAAAATACACCATTTAAACCAGAAGATAATCAGCCTATACTATAATAGAATATAATATTATAGTACAGGAAAGTTATATTAGGAAAATTATAGCTTTGTAATCTGAATATTCTCCTTGGTGCCCCGATCTCCTAGTTAATTACAATTAAACGATTAATCAGTTTAATCGCGTGATAATAATTACAGGGAGCTAATTGATAAACATATCTTCAGTTTAATGGTAACCCCAAAGACACGACACATCCCAATGCCCGGCAGACCACCCCGATCCCCCCAGGGCCCTGAACAGACTGGGATGCATCCTGGGAAAAGAGACATTTACAGAACAGAAGTAGATCAACCACCAAATGCATTTCCATCGCCCTCTCCTCCATTTGGATTTTTATAGCCATCAAAAAACATATATTTTAAAAATCGTGTTCTTGTTTTCCATAATAACCTATTGATAGTAATGTAGGCAATTTATGCAAAGGATTTTACCTCTCACCAGTCTCGCCATTACCAAAATTACATTATTGCAATTATTATATTAGCAAACAATTATTGTGAATCATCCTCTATTGTCCATAACATATTTTACTCCCTCTCAACAGTTGTGGGATCCGCACACACACCCACAAACTCATACACACTCAACCCTTTCCCCCCACACACCCATACACACTCAACCCTTCCCCCCACACACCCATACACACTCAACCCTTCCCCCCACACACTCAACCCTTCCCCCCACACACTCAACCCTTCCCCCCACACACTCAACCCTTCCCCCCACACACTCAACCCTTCCCCCCACACACTCAACCCTTCCCCCCACACACTCAACCCTTCCCCCCACACACTCAACCCTTCCCCCCACACACTCAACCCTTCCCCCCACACACTCAACCCTTTCCCCCCCACACAACCATAGGCTCACATTCTCAACAGTTGCACCATCCCAGAGCCCAACTCAAGAAAGGTCTTGATTTACAAATGCATATACAGTTGCAGCTGTATGAGAAGGCCTGCCAGACCGTGCAGAGAAAATGTGCAGTAATGGAGAGATTTTATTAACCATTGTCACATCCTAGATGATGGAGGTCAAACCTTTCCCCTGAAACACCCACAACACGGTCCCCCGTATTGACCATATTCCCAAGCATCTCCATGCAGTCAGACCTTTGATTTTGTGCCACCAGGGTCAGTATAATATACCCCCTCTCTGAATGTCCGAGTGTGACCCCCTCCCCATGGGTTACTGCAGATAGTGTTGCCAGCACTGCCACTGCCTGGGTGGGGGGGCACCCCACCGGAATCCCCACCGGCTAGGAACAAGGTCGTCAAGGTTCTCATTTGCAGTTTGGAGAATTTCCTTGTATATTATGCTCTCCCTTCAGGGGGCTTTGGCTTTGCAGGACCAACCCTGCCAAGCAGGCTCAGAACCACTACAGGACCAACCCTGCCAAGCGGGCTCAGAACCACTACAGGACCAACCCTGCCAAGCGGGCTCAGAACCACTGCAGGACCAACCCTGCCAAGCGGGCTCAGAACCACTACAGGACCAACCCTGCCAAGCGGGCTCAGAACCACTACAGGACCAACCCTGCCAAGCGGGCTCAGAACCACTACAGGACCAACCCTGCCAAGCGGGCTCAGAACCACTACAGGACCAACCCTGCCAAGCGGGCTCAGAACCACTACAGGACCAACCCTGCCAAGCGGGCTCAGAACCACTACAGGACCAACCCTGCCAAGCGGGCTCAGAACCACTACAGGACCAACCCTGCCAAGCAGGCTCAGAACCACTACAGGACCAACCCTGCCAAGCGGGCTCAGAACCACTACAGGACCAACCCTGCCAAGCAGGCTCAGAATCTGGAGGGGGCAGTGCTGCTCTAGGTCTCTGACCGCATTTTGGCTGCGTACAGACCGCTTACAGCAGGCCCATAAAACAGTTAGGGACTTCTCCTTAGTATCTGGGTCATTCAGGTGGGTGTCCAGGGTATAGGGTTGTGGACCGTTCCATCAATATAGGATCATAAATAAAGAAATTAGATATATAATTTATTTTAAAAACAGTTCCACCATGATAGGACAATAAATAAATAATAAATAAGACGTATAATTCATTATAAATAGTATATCCATCATCTGAACAACATTGAAAGCTCTCTCACACCCCCCCTGCTCACAGCAATACATTGGTTCTGGGATATGCAACCATCTCATTACTCACTCAACGCCACACTTTCCTAAACACCAATAAACACTCACCACACCATCCACACATACTGCGTCTTCTGCTTACTGAGTTTTTATCTTCACCATATTGAATTAGTGCTTTTGAGTTCCAATTAGTTATATTTGAAGATGTTTTTATTGTATTGTTACAATCCATAACCGGGCTAGAAGTGTGTTTCATTATTTTCCTCGTCTATGAGAACTTTGTAATTGTTTAAATAACCATGGAGTAGTCTTTGTGTCTCTGAACAACTGGTTATCAATATATAGTTTATCGACGACGAGAGCTACTCGTTTCCCTTTTTAATCTATTTTCCTTGAAAATTGGATACAGAACTTTACATCGTTCTGCAATTTCCTTCGGGAACTGATCATTCATGCCAATTTGGGTCCCAGCAAGGCTTTTACCCAGGATTTTAACCATTATTTTATCTTTAAAGGAGGCAAATTTGGCAACGATTGGGCGTTCATACCTCTGCCCTCTCTGTCCGAAGCGGTGTACACGTTCCGAGTTGGATTTTGTCGATAGCTTCGAGTGGAATCTGAAGCGCTGTAAGGAGGAACTCTCTAACTACACATTCAGGAACTTCTCCTTCTGTCACACCCTGACCATAGAGAGCCCTTGGTTCTCTATGGTGTAGTAGGTCAGGGCATGACTAGGGGGTGTTCTAGTTCAATATTTCTGTGTTGGTCTTTTGTATGGTTCCCAATTAGAGGCAGCTGGTAATCGTTGCCTCTAATTGGGGATCATATTGACGTAGCCATTTCTCCCACTTGTGTTTGTGGGATATTGTTTGTTTGTGTTGGTGCACCACGTAGTCACGTTGTGTTGCTTGTTTATTGTTTTGGTTGAAGAAGTTTCACTTTAAATAAATATGTGGAACTCAACAAACGCTGCTCCTTGCTCCGTCTCTTTTTTCTCTTGGATTTCTGTAAGTACCAGATTCTCTCTCGTGGAGCTAGTCTGTATGTCCAGTAAGGATACCTGTTAGTACCAGATTCTCTCTCGTGGATCTAGTCTGTATGTCCAGTAAGGATACCTGTTAGTACCAGATTCTCTCTCGTGGAGCTAGTCTGTATGTCCAGTAAGGATACCTGTTAGTACCAGATTCTCTCTCGTGGATCTAGTCTGTATGTCCAGTAAGGATACCTGTTAGTACCAGATTCTCTCTCGTGGATCTAGTCTGTATGTCCAGTAAGGCTTCTTGAAGCTGTATTTATTTATTTATCTTTGCTCCTTTGCACCCCAATATCTCTACTTGCACATTCATATATATATATATGTGTATATATGTATATATGTATATATGTATATGTGTATGTATATATATATATGTGTATGTATGTATATATATATGTGTATGTATATATATATGTGTATGTATATATATATGTGTATGTATATATATATATGTGTATGTATATATATGTGTATGTATATATATGTGTATGTATATATATATATATATGTGTATGTATGTGTATATATATATATGTGTGTATGTGTATATATATATGTGTGTATGTATATATATATATGTGTATGTATGTATATATATATATATATATATATATATATATATATATATATATATATATATATATATATATATATATATATATATATTCTGTACATCTACCATTCCAGTGTTTAATTGCTATACTGTAATTACTTTGCCACCATGGCCTATTTATTGCCTTAACTCCCTTATCCTACCTCATCTGCACATACTGTATATAGACTTTTTGTACTGTATTGACTGTATGTTTGTTTATTCCATGTGTAACTCTGTTGTTGTATGTGTCGAACTGCTTTGCTTTATCTTGGTTGCAAATGAGAACTTGTTCTCAACTAGCTTACCTGGTTAAATAAAGGACTTGTTCTCAACTAGCTTACCTGGTTAAATAAAGGTGAAATTAAAAAAATAGTATTCTCTCAGAACTGTGTTCTCCTTTTTAAGTTCATTAACTTCAGTTTCAATCTTATTGACTGTCCCTTTTAGCTTATTGGTATCTTTCTCCAATGTCGCAACTTTTTCATCACTCATCTCGAGGCCTTCACCTCTTTTATATCCTTACTGACTAGTTGAAGTATACCCAGTTTGTCATTTATTGAATTTAACAGATCGGTTTCGACCTTTACCTTTCCTGGTGGAGAAAATATTAAATAGTCTGTGTCTGTAGAAGAGTCACGTTTTCGTTTTGAAATCGATTCCCCTGTCTTACTCTCCGTCATGTTTGGGTGTTTGTTTTCGTAATATTTGTCGATACATGTCTCTAGTCTTAAGATTTGTTTTGTGTTATTATCCAGATTGAAGGTTATCACCCACCAGATTGTGTAGTGCTAATATTTAGACTAAATTGCTGATATTGAATATTACGTTTTTATCTTGAGGTGCTCTACATAACTATGCTCAGTCCCGCCCTTTCCCGCCATCTGTTTTGCATTGCAACGGCTGAAGTCAAGCACACTTATTGTTTGTATACATGGATTTAATAATGTCGTATGCGTTTTCCCCCAACACTACTTTTCATCAATTTGTATAGCAGGCCCTCGTGTCAAATTGAGTTGAAAGCTTTTTTTAAATCAACAAAGCATGAGAAGACTACCTTTGTTTGTCTGTTTGTCAGTTAGGGTGTGCAGGGTGAATACGTGGTCTGTCGTACGGTAATTTGGTAAAAAGCCAATATGACATTTGCTCAGTACATTGTTTTCGCTGAGGAAATGCACGAATCTGCTGTTAAGGATGATGTTAAAGACTTTTAGTATATCCAATTTGAATTTGTTGTCTGTATATTTTATCATTTCATTGAAGATACCATCAACACCACAGGCCTTTTTGGGTTGGAGGGTTTGTATTTTGTCTTGTAGTTCATTCAATGTAATTACCAGAACCCACTGGATTCTCTAGTCTTTAATAGTTGATTCTAAGATTTGTATTTGATCATGTATATGTTTTTGCTGTTTGCTCTTTGTTAAAGGGCCAAAAAAGATTGGAGAAGTGGTTTGTGAGGCCGGGTCCATACATCTCCACTTTGGATAGATAACTCTTCAGTGTTTGTTTAGTGTTTTCCCAGAAGTTTTTAAGAGTCTATTGATTCTTCAATCACATTGAGCTGGTTTCTGACGTGCTGTTCCTTCTTTTTCCGTAGTGTATTTCTGTATTGTTTTAGTGATTCAACATAGCGAAGGCGTAGACTCAGGTTGTCTGGGTCTCTATGTTTTTGGTTGGATAGGTTTCTCAATTTCTTTCTTAGGTTTGTGCATTCTTCATCAAACCATTTGTCATTGTTGTTAATTTTCTTAAGTTGTCTGCTTGAAATGTTTAGATTTGATAGGTCAAATATACGGTTTAGGTTTTCTACTGCCAAGTTTACACCATCACTATTACAGTGAAAATGTTTGTCCAGGAAATTGTCTAGAAGGGATTGTATGGTGTCATGGCTGTCGTGGAAGAGAGAATGGGACCAAGGCGCAGCGGGTTGCGTGCTCAACATATTTATTTATAATAATGAGAACACCACAGAAAAACAATAAACAAACTAACGCCATGAACAGAGAAGCAGGCTCAACAAAAGCAGTGCTCTCAAACAACTACCCACAAGTGACAAACAAAACACACACCTACTTATAGGACTCCCAATCAGAGGCAACTAGAAACACCTGCCTCCAATTGAGAGTCCAGCACCCAACCTACACATTGAACAACTACCCTAGAACATACACATAGAAATACAAACATAGACCAGTGACCAAAAAAACCCCGTAATACGTAAATAAACTACCCTCTGCCACGTCCTGACCAAACTACAATAACAAAATATCCTCTATACTGGTCAGGACGTGGCACATTGGTTGTTGTGTGATTGTTTTTTGGTAGATTTCCACAATACATCTCTCTCTCTCTCTCTACTCTCTCTCTCTCTCTCTCTCTCTCTCTCTCTCTCTCTCTCTCTCTCTCTCTTTCTCTCTCTCTCTTGCTCTCTCTCTCTCTCTCTCTCTCTCTCTCTCGCTCTCTCTCTCTCTCTCTCTCGCTCTCGCTCTCTCTCGCTCTCTCTCTCGCGCTCTCTCTCTCCCTCGCTCTCTCTCGCTCTCTCTCGCTCTCTCTCTCTTTATTGGCATGAAGTAACAATGTACATATTGCCAAAGCTTACTTTGGATATTTACAATATTAAGATGATAAGAATCAAAATTGTCAACGGGACAACAGTAACAACAATAACCAAGGGTCAGAATAACCATACATTGAACAATAACAATAATCATACAGTAGAGGACATGTGCAGGTTTATTGGTCTGTCAGACACTGTCCCTCATCTTATGGCAGGCAGCAATGTAGTGCGCTGCCAACCCACAGCTCTCTGCGTCCTCCCCCAACAGGACGGGTAGCTTATCCTCATCAGAGAGGTCTTTGAAACCTTGAATAAGGGTTTCAAATTTGGGGACATGACACTCTCTAATTGTTTTTATGGTGGTTGCATATCCCAGAACCAATGTATTGCTGTGAGCAGGGGGGGGTGTGAGAGGAGCTTTTCAATGTTGTTCAGATGATGGATATACTATTTATAAATGAATTATACGTTTTATATTTTGACATTTTGTCAGGAAATGCAGCTTCGTCTCAGATTATGCTGTGGTGCAGTGGTTGCACAGCCTTTCCTCTACAGGGAGCCAGGATTTCCTGTGTCTACCCTTCTCAATGGCAAGGTTGTGCTCTCTATCTCCCTCTCGCTTCTCTCTCTCTTTCACTCTTACAGCACTTGTCGGATTCATACCAGACACAGAAACACAAATCCCAGCTCAGTTCTCTGCTCACACACACACTCTGACATCTGCATTCTGGAAGAAAAATACTGACTACCACACCAAGCCTGAAAACCACAATGAAACACATAATATCTCTGTAGTGTATCTCTCTACCCAACACACACCAGCAACTGTTTGATTCTGAAAGATCAGCTACACACAAAAACATACGTCTCCATGTTCCCTTCCCCTCTCAACCCTGTAGTGGAGGAGTGCTGACAGAGGATCTCTCTCTCTCTTTCTCTTTCTGTCTCTCTCTCTGTCTCTCTGTCTCTCTCTCTGTCTCTCTCTCTGTCTCTCTCTCTGTCTCTCTCTCTGTCTCTCTCTCTGTCTCTCTCTCTGTCTCTCTGTCTCTCTCTGTCTCTCTCTCTGTCTCTCTCTCTGTCTCTCTCTCTGTCTCTCTCTCTGTCTCTCTCTCTGTCTCTCTCTCTGTCTCTCTCTCTGTAGTGTCTCATCTGGCCCCAGTGTGTCTCTCTCTCTCTCTGTCTCTCTGTCTCTCTCTCTCTCTGTCTCTCTGTCTCTCTCTCTCTCTGTCTCTCTCTCTGTCTCTCTCTCTGTCTCTCTCTCTCTCTCTGTCTCTCTCTGTCTCTCTCTCTCTCTCTCTCTCTCTCTCTCTCTCTGTCTCTCTCTCTGTCTCTCTCTCTCTCTCTCTCTCTGTCTCTCTCTCTGTCTCTCTCTCTGTCTCTCTCTCTCTAGAGAGGGTTGGCTGGTCAACTCACCGGATGGCAAGAAATGAATAACTTTGCTGGGTTCCATAGTTGAGTGCATAATTTCTCCACTAGTCAACCATCATGTTATCCTGTTCTGATGACTGTCTCCTCTCAGACAATGACTCAGCCTTGAGCCCGGCCTCCTCACGAGAAAAACACTGGGTCCTAGTGTAGAACCTTTTACACACACCTTTACAAACACTCACACGCAAATGCACACAAAACACACACACACACACTAACACACACACACACACACACACACACACACACACACACACACACACACACACACACACACACACACACACACACACACACACACACACACACACACACACACACACACACACACACTAACACACACACACACACACACACACACACACAGACACTGAGGGACTAGCAGGGGATGTGAGAGCAGCAGGTGCTCCTGATGGAGGAGAGATGTCTGTTAGTGACAGACTGGAACCAGCTAATAAAAGACAAGGGCTACTTCCCCAATGGATCCCTACACTATATAGGGTATATGGATCCCTGCACTATATAGGGTATATGGATCCCTGCACTATATAGGGCATATGGATCCCTGCACTATATAGGGCATATGGATCCCTGCACTATATAGGGTATATGGATCCCTGCACTATATAGGGTATATGGATCCCTGCACTATATAGGGTATATGGATCCCTGCACTATATAGGGTATATGGTTCCCTGCACTATATAGGGTATATGGATCCCTGCACTATATAGGGTATATGGATCCCTGCACTATATAGGGTATATGGATCCCTGCACTATATAGGGTATATGGATCCCTGCACTATATAGGGTATATGGTTCCCTGCACTATATAGGGTATATGGTTCCCTGCACTATATAGGGTATATGGTTCCCTGCACTATATAGGGTATATGGATCCCTGCACTATATAGGGTATATGGATCCCTGCACTATATAGGGCATATGGATCCCTGCACTATATAGGGCATATGGATCCCTGCACTATATAGGGTATATGGATCCCTGCACTATATAGGGTATATGGATCCCTGCACTATATAGGGTATATGGATCCCTGCACTATATAGGGTATATGGTTCCCTGCACTATATAGGGTATATGGATCCCTGCACTATATAGGGTATATGGATCCCTGCACTATATAGGGTATATGGATCCCTGCACTATATAGGGTATATGGATCCCTGCAATATATAGGGTATATGGTTCCCTGCACTATATAGGGTATATGGTTCCCTGCACTATATAGGGTATATGGTTCCCTGCACTATATAGGGTATATGGATCCCTGCACTATATAGGGTATATGGATCCCTGCACTATATAGGGTATATGGTTCCCTGCACTATATAGGGTACATGGTTCCATTTATATAGGGCATATGGTTCCATTTATATAGGGTATATGGTTCCATTTATATAGGGTATATGGTTCCATTTATACAGGGTATATGGTTCCATTTATATAGGGTATATGGTTCCATTTATATAGGGCATATGGATCCCTGCACTATATAGGGTATATGGATCCCTGCACTATATAGGGTATATGGTTCCCTGCACTATATAGGGTACATGGTTCCATTTATATAGGGCATATGGTTCCATTTATATAGGGTATATGGTTCCATTTATATAGGGTATATGGTTCCATTTATACAGGGTATATGGTTCCATTTATATAGGGTATATGGTTCCATTTATACAGGGTATATGGTTCCATTTATATAGGGTACATGGTTCCATTTATATAGGGCATATGGTTCCATTTATATAGGGTATATGGTTCCATTTATATAGGGTATATGGTTCCATTTATATAGGGTATATGGTTCCATTAATATAGGGTATATGGTTCCATTTATACAGGGCATATGGTTCCATTTATATAGGGTATATGGTTCCATTTATATAAGGTATATGGTTCCATTTATATAGGGCATATGGTTCCATTTATATAGGGTATATGGTTCCATTTATATAGGGCATATGGTTCCCTGCACTATATAGGGTATATGGTTCCATTTATATAGGGTATATGGTTCCATTAATATAGGGTATATGGTTCCATTTATATAGGGTATATGGTTCCATTTATACAGGGTATATGGTTCCATTTATATAGGGTATATGGTTCCATTTATATAGGGCATATGGTTCCATTTATATAGGGTATATGGTTCCATTTATATAGAGTATATGGTTCCATTTATATAGGGTATATGGTTCCATTTATATAGGGTATATGGTTCCATTTATATAGGGCATATGGTTCCCTGCACTATATAGGGCATATGGTTCCATTTATATAGGGTATATGGTTCCATTTATATAGGGTATATGGTTCCATTTATACAGGGAATATGGTTCCATTTATATAGGGTATATGGTTCCATTTATATAGGGCATATGGTTCCCTGCACTATATAGGGTATATGGTTCCATTTATATAGGGCATATGGTTCCCTGCACTATATAGGGTATATGGTTCCATTTATATAGGGTATATGGTTCCATTTATACAGGGTATATGGTTCCCTGCACTATATAGGGTATATGGTTCCATTTATACAGGGTATATGGTTCCCTGCACTATATAGGGTATATGGTTCCATTTATATAGGGTATATGGTTCCATTTATATAGGGTATATGGTTCCATTTATATAGGGTATATGGTTCCATTTATATAGGGTATATGGTTCCATTTATACAGGGTATATGGTTCCATTTATACAAGGCATATGGTTCCCTGCACTATATAGGGTATATGGTTCCCTGCACTATATAGGGTATATGGTTCCATTTATATAGGGCATATGGTTTCATTTATACAGGGTAAATGGTTCCATTTATATAGGGTATATGGTTCCATTTATATAGGGTATATGGTTCCCTGCACAATATAGGGTATATGGTTCCCTGCACTATATAGGGTATATGGTTCCATTTATATAGGGTATATGGTTCCATTTATACAGGGTATATGGTTCCATTTATATAGGGTATATGGTTACATTTATATAGGGTATATGGTTCCATTTATATAGGGTATATGGTTCCATTTATACAGGGTATATGGTTCCATTTATACAGGGTATATGGTTCCATTTATATAGGGTATATGGTTCCATTTATATAGGGTATATGGTTCCATTTATATAGGGTATATGGTTCCATTTATATAGGGTATATGGTTCCCTGCACTATTTTGGGCATATGGTTCCATTTATACAGGGTATATGGTTCCATTTATATAGGGTATATGGTTCCATTTATATAGGGTATATGGTTCCATTTATATAGGGTATATGGTTCCATTTATATAGGGCATATGGTTCCATTTATATAGGGTATATGGTTCCATTTATATATGGCATATGGTTCCCTGCACTATATAGGGTATATGGTTCCATTTATATAGGGTATATGGTTCCATTTATATACGGCATATGGATCCCTGCACTATATAGGGTATATGGATCCCTGCACTATATAGGGTATATGGATCCCTGCACTATATAGGGTATATGGATCCCTGCACTATATAGGGTATATGGTTCCCTGCACTATATAGGGTATATGGTTCCCTGCACTATATAGGGTATATGGTTCCCTGCACTATATAGGGTATATGGATCCCTGCACTATATAGGGTATATGGATCTCTGCACTATATAGGGTATATGGTTCCCTGCAGTATATAGGGTACATGGTTCCATTTATATAGGGCATATGGTTCCATTTATATAGGGTATATGGTTCCATTTATACAGGGTATATGGTTCCATTTATACAGGGCATATGGTTCCATTTATACAGGGTATATGGTTCCATTTATATAGGGTATATGGTTCCATTTATATAGGGCATATGGTTCCATTTATATAGGGTATATGGTTCCATTTATATAGGGCATATGGTTCCCTGCACTATATAGGGTATATGGTTCCATTTATATAGGGTATATGGTTCCATTAATATAGGGTATATGGTTCCATTTATATAGGGTATATGGTTCCATTTATATAGGGTATATGGTTCCATTTATATAGGGTATATGGTTCCATTTATACAGGGTATATGGTTCCATTTATATAGGGAATATGGTTCCATTTATATAGGGCATATGGTTCCATTTATATAGGGCATATGGTTCCATTTATACAGGGTATATGGTTCCATTTATATAGGGCATATGGTTCCCTGCACTATATAGGGTATACGGTTCCATTTATATAGGGTATATGGTTCCATTTATATAGGGTATATGGTTCCATTTATATAGGGTATATGGTTCCATTTATATAGGGCATATGGTTCCATTTATACAAGGCATATGGTTCCCTGCACTATATAGGGTATATGGTTCCCTGCACTATATAGGGTATATGGTTCCATTTATATAGGGCATATGGTTTCATTTATACAGGGTAAATGGTTCCATTTATATAGGGTATATGGTTCCATTTATACAGGGTATATGGTTCCATTTATATAGGGTATATGGTTCCATTTATACAGGGTATATGGTTCCATTTATACAGGGTATATGGTTCCATTTATATAGGGCATATGGTTCCATTTATATAGGGTATATGGTTCCATTTATACAGGGTATATGGTTCCCTGCACTATTTTGGGCATATGGTTCCATTTATACAGGGTATATGGTTCCATTTATATAGGGCATATGGTTCCATTTATACAAGGCATATGGTTCCCTGCACTATATAGGGTATATGGTTCCCTGCACTATATAGGGTATATGGTTCCATTTATATAGGGCATATGGTTTCATTTATACAGGGTATATGGTTCCATTTATATAGGGCATATGGTTCCCTGCACTATATAGGGTATACGGTTCCATTTATATAGGGTATATGGTTCCATTTATATAGGGTATATGGTTCCATTTATATAGGGTATATGGTTCCATTTATATAGGGCATATGGTTCCATTTATACAAGGCATATGGTTCCCTGCACTATATAGGGTATATGGTTCCCTGCACTATATAGGGTATATGGTTCCATTTATATAGGGCATATGGTTTCATTTATACAGGGTAAATGGTTCCATTTATATAGGGTATATGGTTCCATTTATACAGGGTATATGGTTCCATTTATATAGGGTATATGGTTCCATTTATACAGGGTATATGGTTCCATTTATACAGGGTATATGGTTCCATTTATATAGGGCATATGGTTCCATTTATATAGGGTATATGGTTCCATTTATACAGGGTATATGGTTCCCTGCACTATTTTGGGCATATGGTTCCATTTATACAGGGTATATGGTTCCATTTATATAGGGCATATGGTTCCATTTATACAAGGCATATGGTTCCCTGCACTATATAGGGTATATGGTTCCCTGCACTATATAGGGTATATGGTTCCATTTATATAGGGCATATGGTTTCATTTATACAGGGTATATGGTTCCATTTATATAGGGTATATGGTTCCATTTATACAGGGTATATGGTTCCATTTATATAGGGTATATGGTTCCATTTATATAGGGTATATGGTTCCATTTATACAGGGTAAATGGTTCCATTTATATATGGTATATGGTTCCATTTATATAGGGTATATGGTTCCCTGCACAATATAGGGTATATGGTTCCCTGCACTATATAGGGTATATGGTTCCATTTATATAGGGCATATGGTTTCATTTATACAGGGTAAATGGTTCCATTTATATAGGGTATATGGTTCCATTTATATAGGGTATATTGTTCCATTTATATAGGGCATATGGTTTCATTTATACAGGGTAAATGGTTCCATTTATATAGGGTATATGGTTCCATGTATATAGGGTATATGGTTCCCTGCACTATTTTGGGCATATGGTTCCATTTATACAGGGTATATGGTTCCATTTATATAGGGTATATGGTACCATTTATATAGGGCATATGGTTCCCTGCACTATATAGGGTATATGGTTCCATTTATATAGGGTATATGGTTCCATTAATATAGGGTATATGGTTCCATTTATATAGGGTATATGGTTCCATTTATATAGGGTATATGGTTCCATTTATATAGGGTATATGGTTCCATTTATACAGGGAATATGGTTCCATTTATATAGGGTATATGGTTCCATTTATATAGGGCATATGGTTCCCTGCACTATATAGGGTATATGGTTCCATTTATATAGGGTATATGGTTCCATTTATACAGGGTATATGGTTCCATTTATATAGGGAATATGGTTCCATTTATATAGGGCATATGGTTCCATTTATATAGGGCATATGGTTCCATTTATACAGGGTATATGGTTCCATTTATACAGGGTATATGGTTCCATTTATATAGGGCATATGGTTCCCTGCACTATATAGGGTATATGGTTCCATTTATATAGGGTATATGGTTCCATTTATATAGGGTATATGGTTCCATTTATACAGGGTATATGGTTCCATTTATATAGGGCATATGGTTTCATTTATACAAGGCATATGGTTCCCTGCACTATATAGGGTATATGGTTCCCTGCACTATATAGGGTATATGGTTCCATTTATGTAGGGCATATGGTTTCATTTATACAGGGTAAATGGTTCCATTTATATAGGGTATATGGTTCCATTTATATAGGGTATATGGTTCCCTGCACAATATAGGGTATATGGTTCCCTGCACTATATAGGGTATATGGTTCCATTTATATAGGGTATATGGTTCCATTTATATAGGGTATATGGTTCCATTTATATAGGGTATATGGTTCCCTGCACTATTTTGGGCATATGGTTCCATTTATACAGGGTATATGGTTCCATTTATACAGGGTATATGGTTCCATTTATATAGGGTATATGGTTCCATTTATATAGGGTATATGGTTCCATTTATATATGGCATATGGTTCCCTGCACTATATAGGGTATATGGTTCCATTTATATAGGGTATATGGTTCCATTTATATACGGCATATGGATCCCTGCACTATATAGGGTATATGGATCCCTGCACTATATAGGGTATATGGATCCCTGCACTATATAGGGTATATGGATCCCTGCACTATATAGGGTATATGGTTCCCTGCACTATATAGGGTATATGGTTCCCTGCACTATATAGGGTATATGGTTCCCTGCACTATATAGGGTATATGGATCCCTGCACTATATAGGGTATATGGATCTCTGCACTATATAGGGTATATGGTTCCCTGCACTATATAGGGTACATGGTTCCATTTATATAGGGCATATGGTTCCATTTATATAGGGTATATGGTTCCATTTATACAGGGTATATGGTTCCATTTATACAGGGCATATGGTTCCATTTATATAGGGTATATGGTTCCATTTATATAGGGTATATGGTTCCATTTATATAGGGCATATGGTTCCATTTATATAGGGTATATGGTTCCATTTATATAGGGCATATGGTTCCCTGCACTATATAGGGTATATGGTTCCATTTATATAGGGTATATGGTTCCATTTATATAGGGTATATGGTTCCATTTATATAGGGTATATGGTTCCATTTATATAGGGTATATGGTTCCATTTATACAGGGAATATGGTTCCATTTATATAGGGTATATGGTTCCATTTATATAGGGCATATGGTTCCCTGCACTATATAGGGTATATGGTTCCATTTATATAGGGTATATGGTTCCATTTATACAGGGTATATGGTTCCATTTATATAGGGAATATGGTTCCATTTATATAGGGCATATGGTTCCATTTATATAGGGCATATGGTTCCATTTATACAGGGTATATGGTTCCATTTATACAGGGTATATGGTTCCATTTATACTAGGGTATATGGTTCCATTTATATAGGGCATATGGTTCCCTGCACTATATAGGGTATATGGTTCCATTTATATAGGGTATATGGTTCCATTTATATAGGGTATATGGTTCCATTTATACAGGGTATATGGTTCCATTTATATAGGGCATATGGTTCCATTTATACAAGGCATATGGTTCCCTGCACTATATAGGGTATATGGTTCCCTGCCTATATAGGGTATATGGTTCCATTTATATAGGGCATATGGTTTCATTTATACAGGGTAAATGGTTCCATTTATATAGGGTATATGGTTCCATTTATATAGGGTATATGGTTCCCTGCACAATATAGGGTATATGGTTCCCAGCCTATATAGGGTATATGGTTCCATTTATATAGGGTATATGGTTCCATTTATATAGGGTATATGGTTCCATTTATATAGGGTATATGGTTCCCTGCACTATTTTGGGCATATGGTTCCATTTATACAGGGTATATGGTTCCATTTATATAGGGTATATGGTTCCATTTATATAGGGCATATGGTTCCCTGCACTATATAGGGTATATGGTTCCATTTATATAGGGTATATGGTTCCATTAATATAGGGTATATGGTTCCATTTATATAGGGTATATGGTTCCATTTATATAGGGTATATGGTTCCATTTATATAGGGTATATGGTTCCATTTATACAGGGAATATGGTTCCATTTATATAGGGTATATGGTTCCATTTATATAGGGCATATGGTTCCCTGCACTATATAGGGTATATGGTTCCATTTATATAGGGTATATGGTTCCATTTATATAGGGTATATGGTTCCATTTATATAGGGAATATGGTTCCATTTATATAGGGTATATGGTTCCATTTATATAGGGTATATGGTTCCATTTATATAGGGTATATGGTTCCATTTATATAGGGTATATGGTTCCATTTATATAGGGTATATGGTTCCATTTATACAGGGTATATGGTTCCATTTATATAGGGCATATGGTTCCATTTATACAGGGTATATGGTTCCATTTATATAGGGTATATGGTTCCATTTATATAGGGTATATGGTTCCATTTATATAGGGTATATGGTTCCCTGCACTATATAGGGTATATGGTTCCATTTATATAGGGTATATGGTTCCATATATAGGGTATATGGTTCCATTTATATAGGGATATGGTTCCATTTATAAGGGTATATGGTTCCATTTATATAGGGCATATGGTTCCATTTATATAGGGTATATGGTTCCATTTATATAGGGTATATGGTTCCATTTATATAGGGTATATGGTTCCATTATATAGGGTATATGGTTCCATTTATATAGGGTATATGGTTCCATTTATATAGGGTATATGGTTCCATTTATACAGGGAATATGGTTCCATTTATATAGGGTATATGGTTCCATTTATATAGGGCATATGGTTCCCTGCACTATATAGGGTATATGGTTCCATTTATATAGGGTATATGGTTCCATTTATACAGGGTATATGGTTCCATTTATATAGGGAATATGGTTCCATTTATATAGGGCATATGGTTCCATTTATATAGGGCATATGGTTCCATTTATACAGGGTATATGGTTCCATTTATACAGGGTATATGGTTCCATTTATACTGGGTATATGGTTCCATTTATATAGGGCATATGGTTCCCTGCACTATATAGGGTATATGGTTCCATTTATATAGGGTATATGGTTCCATTTATATAGGGTATATGGTTCCATTTATACAGGGTATATGGTTCCATTTATATAGGGCATATGGTTCCATTTATACAAGGCATATGGTTCCCTGCACTATATAGGGTATATGGTTCCCTGCACTATATAGGGTATATGGTTCCATTTATATAGGGCATATGGTTTCATTTATACAGGGTAAATGGTTCCATTTATATAGGGTATATGGTTCCATTTATATAGGGTATATGGTTCCCTGCACAATATAGGGTATATGGTTCCCAGCACTATATAGGGTATATGGTTCCATTTATATAGGGTATATGGTTCCATTTATATAGGGTATATGGTTCCATTTATATAGGGTATATGGTTCCCTGCACTATTTTGGGCATATGGTTCCATTTATACAGGGTATATGGTTCCATTTATATAGGGTATATGGTACCATTTATATAGGGCATATGGTTCCCTGCACTATATAGGGTATATGGTTCCATTTATATAGGGTATATGGTTCCATTAATATAGGGTATATGGTTCCATTTATATAGGGTATATGGTTCCATTTATATAGGGTATATGGTTCCATTTATATAGGGTATATGGTTCCATTTATACAGGGAATATGGTTCCATTTATATAGGGTATATGGTTCCATTTATATAGGGCATATGGTTCCCTGCACTATATAGGGTATATGGTTCCATTTATATAGGGTATATGGTTCCATTTATATAGGGTATATGGTTCCATTTATATAGGGAATATGGTTCCATTTATATAGGGCATATGGTTCCATTTATATAGGGAATATGGTTCCATTTATATAGGGCATATGGTTCCATTTATATAGGGTATATGGTTCCATTTATATAGGGTATATGGTTCCATTTATACAGGGTATATGGTTCCATTTATATAGGGCATATGGTTCCATTTATACAGGGTATATGGTTCCATTTATATAGGGTATATGGTTCCATTTATATAGGGTATATGGTTCCATTTATATATGGCATATGGTTCCCTGCACTATATAGGGTATATGGTTCCATTTATATAGGGTATATGGTTCCCTGCACTATATAGGGTATATGGTTCCATTTATATAGGGTATATGGTTCCATTTATTACAGGGTATATGGTTCCATTTATATAGGGCATATGGTTCCATTTATACAAGGCATATGGTTCCCTGCACTATATAGGGTATATGGTTCCCTGCACTATATAGGGTATATGGTTCCATTTATATAGGGCATATGGTTTCATTTATACAGGGTAAATGGTTCCATTTATATAGGGTATATGGTTCCATTTATATAGGGTATATGGTTCCCTGCACAATATAGGGTATATGGTTCCCTGCACTATATAGGGTATATGGTTCCATTTATATAGGGTATACGGTTCCATTTATATAGGGTATATGGTTCCATTTATATAGGGTATATGGTTCCCTGCACTATTTTGGGCATATGGTTCCATTTATACAGGGTATATGGTTCCATTTATATAGGGTATATGGTTCCATTTATACAGGGTATATGGTTCCATTTATACAGGGTATATGGTTCCATTTATATAGGGTATATGGTTCCATTTATATAGGGTATATGGTTCCATTTATATAGGGTATATGGTTCCATTTATATATGGCATATGGTTCCCTGCACTATATAGGGTATATGGTTCCATTTATATAGGGTATATGGTTCCATTTATATACGGCATATGGATCCCTGCACTATATAGGGTATATGGATCCCTGCACTATATAGGGTATATGGATCCCTGCACTATATAGGGTATATGGATCCCTGCACTATATAGGGTATATGGTTCCCTGCACTATATAGGGTATATGGTTCCCTGCACTATATAGGGTATATGGTTCCCTGCACTATATAGGGTATATGGATCCCTGCACTATATAGGGTATATGGATCTCTGCACTATATAGGGTATATGGTTCCCTGCACTATATAGGGTACATGGTTCCATTTATATAGGGCATATGGTTCCATTTATATAGGGTATATGGTTCCATTTATACAGGGTATATGGTTCCATTTATACAGGGCATATGGTTCCATTTATATAGGGTATATGGTTCCATTTATATAGGGTATATGGTTCCATTTATATAGGGCATATGGTTCCCTGCACTATATAGGGTATATGGTTCCATTTATATAGGGTATATGGTTCCATTTATACAGGGAATATGGTTCCATTTATATAGGGTATATGGTTCCATTTATATAGGGCATATGGTTCCCTGCACTATATAGGGTATATGGTTCCATTTATATAGGGTATATGGTTCCATTTATACAGGGTATATGGTTCCATTTATATAGGGTATATGGTTCCATTTATATAGGGTATATGGTTCCATTAATATAGGGTATATGGTTCCATTTATATAGGGTATATGGTTCCATTTATATAGGGTATATGGTTCCATTTATATAGGGTATATGGTTCCATTTATACAGGGAATATGGTTCCATTTATATAGGGTATATGGTTCCATTTATATAGGGCATATGGTTCCCTGCACTATATAGGGTATATGGTTCCATTTATATAGGGTATATGGTTCCATTTATACAGGGTATATGGTTCCATTTATATAGGGAATATGGTTCCATTTATATAGGGCATATGGTTCCATTTATATAGGGCATATGGTTCCATTTATACAGGGTATATGGTTCCATTTATACAGGGTATATGGTTCCATTTATATAGGGCATATGGTTCCCTGCACTATATAGGGTATATGGTTCCATTTATATAGGGTATATGGTTCCATTTATATAGGGTATATGGTTCCATTTATACAGGGTATATGGTTCCATTTATATAGGGCATATGGTTTCATTTATACAAGGCATATGGTTCCCTGCACTATATAGGGTATATGGTTCCCTGCACTATATAGGGTATATGGTTCCATTTATATAGGGTATATGGTTCCATTTATACAGGGTATATGGTTCCATTTATATAGGGTATATGGTTCCATTTATATAGGGTATATGGTTCCATTTATATAGGGCATATGGTTCCCTGCACTATATAGGGTATATGGTTCCATTTATATAGGGTATATGGTTCCATTTATATACGGCATATGGATCCCTGCACTATATAGGGTATATGGATCCCTGCACTATATAGGGTATATGGATCCCTGCACTATATAGGGTATATGGATCCCTGCACTATATAGGGTATATGGTTCCCTGCACTATATAGGGTATATGGTTCCCTGCACTATATAGGGTATATGGTTCCCTGCACTATATAGGGTATATGGATCCCTGCACTATATAGGGTATATGGATCTCTGCACTATATAGGGTATATGGTTCCCTGCACTATATAGGGTACATGGTTCCATTTATATAGGGCATATGGTTCCATTTATATAGGGTATATGGTTCCATTTATACAGGGTATATGGTTCCATTTATACAGGGCATATGGTTCCATTTATATAGGGTATATGGTTCCATTTATATAGGGTATATGGTTCCATTTATATAGGGCATATGGTTCCATTTATATAGGGTATATGGTTCCATTTATATAGGGCATATGGTTCCCTGCACTATATAGGGTATATGGTTCCATTTATATAGGGTATATGGTTCCATTAATATAGGGTATATGGTTCCATTTATATAGGGTATATGGTTCCATTTATATAGGGTATATGGTTCCATTTATATAGGGTATATGGTTCCATTTATACAGGGAATATGGTTCCATTTATATAGGGTATATGGTTCCATTTATATAGGGCATATGGTTCCCTGCACTATATAGGGTATATGGTTCCATTTATATAGGGTATATGGTTCCATTTATACAGGGTATATGGTTCCATTTATATAGGGAATATGGTTCCATTTATATAGGGCATATGGTTCCATTTATATAGGGCATATGGTTCCATTTATACAGGGTATATGGTTCCATTTATACAGGGTATATGGTTCCATTTATACAGGGTATATGGTTCCATTTATATAGGGCATATGGTTCCCTGCACTATATAGGGTATATGGTTCCATTTATATAGGGTATATGGTTCCATTTATATAGGGTATATGGTTCCATTTATACAGGGTATATGGTTCCATTTATATAGGGCATATGGTTCCATTTATACAAGGCATATGGTTCCCTGCACTATATAGGGTATATGGTTCCCTGCACTATATAGGGTATATGGTTCCATTTATATAGGGCATATGGTTTCATTTATACAGGGTAAATGGTTCCATTTATATAGGGTATATGGTTCCATTTATATAGGGTATATGGTTCCCTGCACAATATAGGGTATATGGTTCCCTGCACTATATAGGGTATATGGTTCCATTTATATAGGGTATATGGTTCCATTTATATAGGGTATATGGTTCCATTTATATAGGGTATATGGTTCCCTGCACTATTTTGGGCATATGGTTCCATTTATACAGGGTATATGGTTCCATTTATATAGGGTATATGGTTCCATTTATATAGGGCATATGGTTCCCTGCACTATATAGGGTATATGGTTCCATTTATATAGGGTATATGGTTCCATTAATATAGGGTATATGGTTCCATTTATATAGGGTATATGGTTCCATTTATATAGGGTATATGGTTCCATTTATATAGGGTATATGGTTCCATTTATACAGGGAATATGGTTCCATTTATATAGGGTATATGGTTCCATTTATATAGGGCATATGGTTCCCTGCACTATATAGGGTATATGGTTCCATTTATATAGGGTATATGGTTCCATTTATACAGGGTATATGGTTCCATTTATATAGGGAATATGGTTCCATTTATATAGGGCATATGGTTCCATTTATATAGGGCATATGGTTCCATTTATATAGGGCATATGGTTCCATTTATATAGGGTATATGGTTCCATTTATATAGGGTATATGGTTCCATTTATACTAGGGTATATGGTTCCATTTATATAGGGTATATGGTTCCATTTATACAGGGTATATGGTTCCATTTATACAGGGTATATGGTTCCATTTATATAGGGCATATGGTTCCCTGCACTATATAGGGTATATGGTTCCCTGCACTATATAGGGTATATGGTTCCATTTATATAGGGCATATGGTTTCATTTATACAGGGTAAATGGTTCCATTTATATAGGGTATATGGTTCCATTTATATAGGGCATATGGTTCCCTGCACAATATAGGGTATATGGTTCCCTGCACTATATAGGGTATATGGTTCCATTTATATAGGGCATATGGTTTCATTTATACAGGGTAAATGGTTCCATTTATATAGGGTATATGGTTCCATTTATATAGGGATATGTTCCATATAGGATATGGTTCCCTGCACTATATAGGGTATATGGTTCCGTGCACTATATAGGGTATATGGTTCCATTTATATAGGGTATATGGTTCCATTTATATAGGGTATATGGTTCCATTTATATAGGGTATATGGTTCCATTTATATAGGGTATATGGTTCCATTTATATAGGGTATATGGTTCCATTTATATAGGGTATATGGTTCCATTTATATAGGGTATATGGTTCCATTTATATATGGCATATGGTTCCCTGCACTATATAGGGTATATGGTTCCATTTATATAGGGTATATGGTTCCATTTATATACGGCATATGGATCCCTGCACTATATAGGGTATATGGATCCCTGCACTATATAGGGTATATGGATCCCTGCACTATATAGGGTATATGGATCCCTGCACTATATAGGGTATATGGTTCCCTGCACTATATAGGGTATATGGTTCCCTGCACTATATAGGGTATATGGTTCCCTGCACTATATAGGGTATATGGATCCCTGCACTATATAGGGTATATGGATCTCTGCACTATATAGGGTATATGGTTCCCTGCACTATATAGGGTACATGGTTCCATTTATATAGGGCATATGGTTCCATTTATATAGGGTATATGGTTCCATTTATACAGGGTATATGGTTCCATTTATACAGGGCATATGGTTCCATTTATATAGGGTATATGGTTCCATTTATATAGGGTATATGGTTCCATTTATATAGGGCATATGGTTCCCTGCACTATATAGGGTATATGGTTCCATTTATATAGGGTATATGGTTCCATTTATACAGGGAATATGGTTCCATTTATATAGGGTATATGGTTCCATTTATATAGGGCATATGGTTCCCTGCACTATATAGGGTATATGGTTCCATTTATATAGGGTATATGGTTCCATTTATACAGGGTATATGGTTCCATTTATATAGGGAATATGGTTCCATTTATATAGGGCATATGGTTCCATTTATATAGGGCATATGGTTCCATTTATACAGGGTATATAGTTCCATTTATACAGGGTATATGGTTCCATTTATATAGGGTATATGGTTCCATTTATATAGGGTATATGGTTCCATTTATATAGGGTATATGGTTCCATTTATATAGGGTATATGGTTCCATTTATATAGGGTATATGGTTCCATTTATACAGGGTATATGGTTCCATTTATATAGGGCATATGGTTCCATTTATACAAGGCATATGGTTCCCTGCACTATATAGGGTATATGGTTCCCTGCACTATATAGGGTATATGGTTCCATTTATATAGGGCATATGGTTTCATTTATACATTGTAAATGGTTCCATTTATATAGGGTATATGGTTCCATTTATATAGGGTATATGGTTCCCTGCACAATATAGGGTATATGGTTCCCTGCACTATATAGGGTATATGGTTCCATTTATATAGGGTATATGGTTCCATTTATATAGGGTATATGGTTCCATTTATATAGGGCATATGGTTCCCTGCACTATATAGGGTATATGGTTCCATTTATATAGGGTATATGGTTCCATTTATACAGGGTATATGGTTCCATTTATATAGGGAATATGGTTCCATTTATATAGGGCATATGGTTCCATTTATATAGGGCATATGGTTCCATTTATACAGGGTATATGGTTCCATTTATACAGGGTATATGGTTCCATTTATACAGGGTATATGGTTCCATTTATATAGGGCATATGGTTCCCTGCACTATATAGGGTATATGGTTCCATTTATATAGGGTATATGGTTCCATTTATATAGGGTATATGGTTCCATTTATACAGGGTATATGGTTCCATTTATATAGGGCATATGGTTCCATTTATACAAGGCATATGGTTCCCTGCACTATATAGGGTATATGGTTCCCTGCACTATATAGGGTATATGGTTCCATTTATATAGGGCATATGGTTTCATTTATACAGGGTAAATGGTTCCATTTATATAGGGTATATGGTTCCATTTATATAGGGTATATGGTTCCCTGCACAATATAGGGTATATGGTTCCCTGCACTATATAGGGTATATGGTTCCATTTATATAGGGTATATGGTTCCATTTATATAGGGTATATGGTTCCATTTATATAGGGTATATGGTTCCATTTATGCAGGGTATATGGTTCCATTTATATAGGGTATATGGTTCCATTTATATAGGGTATATGGTTCCATTTATACAGGGTATATGCTTCCATTTATACAGGGTATATGGTTCCATTTATACAGGGTATATGGTTCCATTTATATAGGGTATATGGTTCCATTTATATAGGGTATATGGTTCCATTTATATAGGGTATATGGTTCCATTTATATAGGGTATATGGTTCCCTGCACTATTTTGGGCATATGGTTCCATTTATACAGGGTATATGGTTCCATTTATATAGGGTATATGGTTCCATTTATATAGGGTATATGGTTCCATTTATATAGGGTATATGGTTCCATTTATATAGGGCATATGGTTCCATTTATATAGGGTATATGGTTCCATTTATATACGGCATATGGTTCCCTGCACTATATAGGGTATATGGTTCCATTTATATAAGGTATATGGTTCCATTTATACAGGGTATATGGTTCCATTTATATAGGGTATATGGTTCCATTTATACAGGGTATATGGTTCCTTTTATATAGGGTATATGTTTCCATTTATATAGGGTATATGGTTCCATTTATATAGGGTATATGGTTCCATTTATATAGGGTATATGGTTCCATTTATACAGGGTATATGGTTCCATTTATACCGGGTATATGGTTCCATTTATACCGGGTATATGGTTACATTTATACAGGGTATATGGTTCCATTTATATAGGGTATATGGTTCCATTTATACAGTTTATATGGTTCCATTTATATAGGGTATATGGTTCCATTTATATAGGGTATATGGTTCCATTTATATAGGGTATATGGTTCCATTTATACAGGGTATATGGTTCCATTTATACCGGGTATATGGTTCCATTTATACCGGGTATATGGTTCCATTTATACAGGGTATATGGTTCCATTTATACAGGGTATATGGTTCCCTGCACAATATAGGGTATATGGTTCCCTGCACTATATAGGGTATATGGTTCCATTTATATAGGGTATATGGTTCCATTTATATAGGGTATATGGTTCCATTTATACAGGGTATATGGTTCCATTTATATAGGGTATATGGTTCCATTTATACAGGGTATATGGTTCCATTTATATAGGGTATATGGTTCCATTTATATAGGGTATATGGTTCCATTTATACAGGGTATATGGTTCCATTTATACAGGGTATATGGTTCCATTTATACAGGGTATATGGTTCCATTTATATAGGGTATATGGTTCCATTTATATAGGGTATATGGTTCCATTTATATAGGGTATATGGTTCCATTTATATAGGGTATATGGTTCCCTGCACTATTTTGGGCATATGGTTCCATTTATACAGGGTATATGGTTCCATTTATATAGGGTATATGGTTCCATTTATATAGGGTATATGGTTCCATTTATATAGGGTATATGGTTCCATTTATATAGGGCATATGGTTCCATTTATATAGGGTATATGGTTCCATTTATATACGGCATATGGTTCCCTGCACTATATAGGGTATATGGTTCCATTTATATAAGGTATATGGTTCCATTTATACAGGGTATATGGTTCCATTTATATAGGGTATATGGTTCCATTTATACAGGGTATATGGTTCCTTTTATATAGGGTATATGTTTCCATTTATATAGGGTATATGGTTCCATTTATATAGGGTATATGGTTCCATTTATATAGGGTATATGGTTCCATTTATACAGGGTATATGGTTCCATTTATACCGGGTATATGGTTCCATTTATACCGGGTATATGGTTCCATTTATACAGGGTATATGGTTCCATTTATATAGGGTATATGGTTCCATTTATACAGGGTATATGGTTCCATTTATATAGGGTATATGGTTCCATTTATATAGGGTATATGGTTCCATTTATATAGGGTATATGGTTCCATTTATACAGGGTATATGGTTCCATTTCTACCGGGTATATGGTTCCATTTATACCGGGTATATGGTTCCATTTATACCGGGTATATGGTTCCATTTATACAGGGTATATGGTTCCATTCATATAGGGTATATGGTTCCATTTATATAGGGTATATGGTTCCATTTATATAGGGCATATGGTTCCATTTATACAGGGTACATGGTTCTATTTATACAGGGTATATGGTTCCATTTATATAGGGTATATGGTTCCATTTATACAGGGTATATGGTTCCATTTATACAGGGTAAATGGTTCCATTTATATAGGGTATATGGTTCCATTTATATAGGGTATATGGTTCCCTGCACTGTATAGGGTATATGGTTCCATTTATTCAGGATATATGGTTCCATTTATACAGGGTATATGGTTCCATTTATACAGGGCACATGTTTCCATTTATATAGCGTATATGGTTCCATTTATATAGGGTATATGGTTCCATTTATATAGGGTATATGGCTCCATTTATACAGGGTATATGGTTCCCTGCACTGTATAGGGTATATGGTTCCATTTATTCAGGATATATGGTTCCATTTATACAGGGTATATGGTTCCATTTATACAGGGCACATGTTTTCATTTATATAGCGTATATGGTTCCATTTATATAGGGTATATGGTTCCATTTATATAGGGTATATGGTTCCATTTATATAGGGTATATGGTTCCATTTATATAGGGTATATGGTTCCATTTATATAGGGCATATGGTTCCATTTATATAGGGTATATGGTTCCATTTATACAGTTTATATGGTTCCATTTATATAGGGTATATGGTTCCATTTATATAGGGTATATGGTTCCATTTATACAGGGTATATGGTTCCATTTATACCGGGTATATGGTTCCATTTATACCGGGTATATGGTTCCATTTATACCGGGTATATGGTTCCATTTATACAGGGTATATGGTTCCATTTATATAGGGTATATGGTTCCATTTATATAGGGTATATGGTTCCATTTATACAGGGTATATGGTTCCATTTATATAGGGTATATGGTTCCATTTATATAGGGCATATGGTTCCATTTATATAGGGTATATGGTTCCATTTATACAGGGTATATGGTTCCATTTATATAGGGTATATGGTTCCATTTATATAGGGTATATGGTTCCATTTATACAGGGTATATGGTTACATTTATACAGGGTATATGGTTCCCTTTATACAGGGTATATGGTTACATTTATACAGGGTATATGGTTCCCTGCACTATATAGGGCATATGGTTCCATTTATACAGGGTACATGGTTCTATTTATACAGGGTATATGGTTCCATTTAAATAGGGTATATGGTTCCATTTATACAGGGTATATGGTTCCATTTATACAGGGTATATGGTTACATTTATACAGGGTATATGGTTCCATTTATACAGGGTATATGGTTCCATTTATATAGTGTATATGGTTCCATTGATATAGGGTATATGGTTCCATTTATATAGGGTATATGGTTCCATTTATACAGGGTATATGGTTCCATTTATATAGGGTATATGGTTCAATTGATATAGGGTATATGGTTCCCTGCACTGTATAGGGTATATGGTTCCATTTATTCAGGATATATGGTTCCATTTATACAGGGTATATGGTTCCATTTATTCAGGGCACATGTTTCCATTTATATAGCGTATATGGTTCCATTTATATAGGGTATATGGTTCCATTTATATAGGGTATATGGTTCCATTTATACAGGGTATATGGTTCCCTGCACTGTATAGGGTATATGGTTCCATTTATTCAGGATATATGGTTCCATTTATACAGGGTATATGGTTCCATTTATACAGGGCACATGTTTTCATTTATATAGCGTATATGGTTCCATTTATATAGGGTATATGGTTCCATTTATATAGGGTATATGGTTCCATTTATATAGGGTATATGGTTCCATTTATATAGGGTATATGGTTCCATTTATATAGGGCATATGGTTCCATTTATATAGGGTATATGGTTCCATTTATATAGGGCATATGGTTCCCTTCACTATATAGGGTATATGGTTCCATTTATATAGGGTATATGGTTCCATTTATATACGGTATATGGTTCCATTTATAAAGGGTATATGGTTCCATTTATATAGGGTATATGGTTCCATTTATACAGGGTATATGGTTCCATTTATATAGGGTATATGGTTCCATTTATATAGGGTATATGGTTCCATTTATATAGGGTATATGGTTCCATTTATACAGGGTATATGGTTCCATTTATACCGGGTATATGGTTCCATTTATACCGGGTATATGGTTCCATTTATACCGGGTATATGGTTCCATTTATACAGGGTATATGGTTCCATTTATATAGAGTATATGGTTCCATTTATATAGGGTATATGGTTCCATTTATACAGGGCATATGGTTCCATTTAAACAGGGTATATGGTTCCATTTATATAGGGTATATGGTTCCATTTATATAGGGTATATGGTTCCCTGCACTGTATAGGGTATATGGTTCCATTTATTCAGGATATATGGTTCCATTTATACAGGGTATATGGTTCCATTTATACAGGGCACATGTTTTCATTTATATAGCATATATGGTTCCATTTATATAGGGTATATGGTTCCATTTATATAGGGTATATGGTTCCATTTATACAGGGTATATGGTTCCATTTATATAGGGTATATGGTTCCATTTATACAGGGTATATGGTTCCATTTATATAGGGTATATGGTTCCATTTATATAGGGTATATGGTTCCATTTATATATGGTATATGGTTCCATTTATACAGGGTATATGGTTCCATTTATACCGGGTATATGGTTCAATTTATACCGGGTATATGGTTCCATTTATACCGGGTATATCGTTTCATTTATACAGGGTATATGGTTCCATTTATATAGGGTATATGGTTCCATTTATATAGGGTATATGGTTCCATTTAAACAGGGTATATGGTTCCATTTATATAGGGTATATGGTTCCATTTATATAGGGTATATGGTTCCATTTATATAGGGTATATGGTTCCATTTATACAGGGTATATGGTTACATTTATACAGGGTATATGGTTCCCTGCACTATATAGGGCATATGGTTCCATTTATACAGGGTACATGGTTCCATTTCTACAGGGTATATGGTTCCATTTATATAGGGTATATGGTTCCATTTATACAGGGTATATGGTTCCCTGCACTGTATAGGGTACATGGCTCCATTTATTCAGGATATATGGTTCCATTTATATAGGGTATATGGTTCCATTTATACAGGGCACTTTTTTCCATTTATATAGCGTATATGGTTCCATTTATATAGGGTATATGGTTCCATTTATATAGGGCATATGGTTCCATTTATATAGGGTATATGGTTCCATTTATACAGGGCACTTTTTTCCATTTATATAGCGTATATGGTTCCATTTATATAGGGTATATGGTTCCATTTATATAGGGTATATGGTTACATTTATATAGGGTATATGGTTCCATTTATACAGGGTATATGGTTCCATTTATATAGGGTATATGGTTACATTTATATAGGGTATATGGTTCCCTGCACTATATAGGGTATATGGTTCCATTTATATAGGGTATATGGTTCCATTTATATAGGGTATATGGTTACATTTATATAGGGTATATGGTTCCATTTATACAGGGTATATGGTTCCATTTATATAGGGTATATGGTTACATTTATATAGGGTATATGGTTCCCTGCACTATATAGGGTATATGGTTCCATTTATATAGGGTATATGGTTCCATTTATACAGGGTATATGGTTCCATTTATACAGGGTATATGGTTCCATTTATATAGGGTATATGGTTCCATTTATACAGGGTATATGGTTCCATTTATATAGGGTATATGGTTCCATTTATATAGGGTATATGGTTCCATTTATATAGGGTATATGGTTCCATTTATATAGGGTATATGGTTCCCTGCACTATTTTGGGCATATGGTTCCATTTATACAGGGTATATGGTTCCATTTATATAGGGTATATGGTTCCATTTATATAGGGTATATGGTTCCATTTATATAGGGCATATGGTTCCATTTATATAGGGTATATGGTTCCATTTATATAGGGCATATGGTTCCATTTATATAGGGTATATGGTTCCATTTATATATGGCATATGGTTCCATTTATATAGGGTATATGGTTCCATTTATATAGGGTATATGGTTCCATTTATATAGGGTATATGGTTCCATTTATATAGGGTATATGGTTCCATTTATATAGGGCATATGGTTCCATTTATATAGGGTATATGGTTCCATTTATATATGGCATATGGTTCCCTGCACTATATAGGGTATATGGTTCCATTTATATAGGGTATATGGTTCCATTTATATACGGCATATGGATCCCTGCACTATATAGGGTATATGGATCCCTGCACTATATAGGGTATATGGATCCCTGCACTATATAGGGTATATGGATCCCTGCACTATATAGGGTATATGGTTCCCTGCACTATATAGGGTATATGGTTCCATTTATATAGGGTATATGGTTCCATTTATATATGGCATATGGTTCCTTGCCTCGAAGCGAGCATAGAAGTGATTTAGCTCGTCTGGTAAGCTGGTGTCACTGGGAAGCTCGCGGCTGTGCTTCCCTTTGTAGTCTGTAATAGTTTGCAAGCCCTGCCACATAAGATGAGCGTCGGAGCCAGTGTAGTATGATTCAATCTTAGCCCTGTATTGACGCTTTGCCTGTTTGATGGTTTGTCGCAGGGCATATCAGGATTTCTTGTAAGCTTCCGGGTTAGAGTCCCGCACCTTGAAAGCAGCAGCTCTACCCTTTAGCTCAGTGTGAATGTTGCCTGTAATCCATGGCTTCTGGTTGGGGTATGTACGTACAGTTACTGTGGGGACAACATCCTCAATGCACTTATTGATGAAGCCAGTAACTGATGTGGTGTACTCCTCAATGCCATCGGAAGAATCCCGGAACATGTTCCAGTCTGTGATAGCAAAACAGTCCTGTAGTTTAGCATCTACTTCATCTGACCACTTTTTTTATAGACCGAGTCACTGGTGCTTCCTGCTTTAATTTTAGCTTGTAAGCAGGAATCAGGAGGATAGAGTTGTGGTCTGATTTACCAAATGGAGGGCGAGGGAGAGCTTTGTTTGTGTCTCTGTGTGTGGAGTAAAGGTGGTCGAGTTTTTTTTAAATGTATTATTTTTTACCCTTTTGTTGCACATTTAACATGCTGATATAAATGAGGTAAAACTGATTTTAAGTTTCCCTGCATTAAAATCCCCGGCCACTAGGAGCGCTGCCTCTGGATTAGTATTTTCTTGTTTGCATATGGCTTTATACAGCTCGTTGACTGTGGTCTTAGTGCCAGCATCAGTTTGTGGTGGTAAATAGACGGTTATGAATAATATAGATGAGAACTCTTGGTAGATTTGTACTGTCTCTGTGTGTGGAGTACATCTGATCTAGAATTGTTTTTCCCTCTGATTGCACATTTAACTTGTTGCTGGAAATTTGGTAGAACTGATTTAAGTTTCCCTGCATTAAAGTCTCCGGCCACTAGGAGCGCCGCCTCTGGGTGAGTGGTTTCCCGTTTGCTTATTTCCTTATACAGCTGACTGAGTGCGGTCTTAGTGCCAGCATCTGTCTATGGTGGTAAATAAACAGCTACGAAAAGTATAGCTGAGAACTCTATAGGCAAGTAGTGTGGCCTGCAATTTATCACAATATACTCTACTTCAGGCGAGCAAAATCTAGAGACTTCCTTAGATTTCGTGCACCAGCTGTTGTTTACAAAAATGCACAGACCGCCCCCCCTCGTCTTACTGGAGTGTGCTGTTCTATCCTGCCGGTGCATCGTGTATCCCACTAGCTGAATATCCATGTCGTCATTCAGGTACGATTCCGTGAAACAGACTGCATCCAATATCCTATCACAGTGCCATCCGTTTTGTCACCAAAGCCTCATATATACTACCCACCACTGCAACCTGTATGCTTTTGTTGGCTGGCCCTCATTTCATATTCCTCGCCAAACCCAATGGCTGCAGGTCAGCTATAAGTCTTTGCTAGGTAAAGGCCCACCTTATCTCAGCTCACTGGTCACCATAGCAGCACCCACCCGTAGCAAGCACTCCAGCAGGTACAGTTGAAGTCGGAAGTTTACATACACCTTAGCCAAATACATTTAAACTCAGTTTTTCACAGTTCCTGACATTTAATCCTAGTAAAAATTCCCTGTCTTAGGTCAGTTAGGATCACCACTTCATTTTAATAATGTGAAATGTCAGAATAATAGTAGAGAGAATGATTTATTTCAGCTTTTCTTTCTTTCATCACATTCCCAGCGGGTCAGAAGTTTACATACACTCAATTAGTATTTGGTAGCACTGCCTTTAAATTGTTTAACTTGGGTCAAACGTGTCGGGTAGCCTTCCACAAGCTTCCCACAATAAGTTGGGTGAATTTTGGCCCATTCCTCCTGACAGAGCTGAGTCAGGTTTGTAGGCCTACTTGCTCACACACACTTTTTCAGTTCTGCCCACAAATTGTCTATAGGATTGAGGTCAGTGCTTTGTGATGGCCACTCCAATACCTTGACATTGTTGCCCTTAAGCCATTTTGCCACAACTTTGGAAGTATGCTTGGGGTCATTGTCCATTTGGAAGACCCATTTGCGACCAAGCTTTAACTTCCTGACTGATGTCTTGAGATGTTGCTTCAATTTATCCACATAATTTTCCTACCTCATGATGCCATCTATTTTGTGAAGTGCACCAGTCCCTCCTGCAGCAAAGCACCCCCACAACATGATGCTGCCACCCCCGTGCTTCACAGTTGGGATGGTGTTCTTTGGCTTGCAAGCCTCCCCCTTTTTCCTCCAAACATAACGATGGTCATTATGGCCAAACAGTTAAGCCAGGGACCTTCAATACTGCAGAACTGTTTTGGTACCCTTCCCCAGATCTGTGCCTCGACACAATCCTGTCTCGGAGCTCTACGGACAATTTCTTCGACCTCATGGCTTGGTTTTTGCTCTGACATGCACTCTCAACTGTGGGACCTTATATAGACAGGTGTGTGCCTTTCCAAATCATGTCCAATCAACTGAATTTACCACAGGTGGACTCCAATCAAGTTGTAGAAACATCCCAAGGGTGATCAATGGAAACAAGATGCACATGGGCTCAATTTCGAGTCTCATAGCAAAGGGTCTGAATACTTATGTAAATAAGGTCTTTCAGTTATTTTCTTTGTAATACATTTGCAAAAATTTTGAAAAAAACTGTTTTCACTTTTTCATTATGGGGTATTGTGATGTCATTATGAGGTATTGTGATGTCATTATGGGGTATTGTGATGTCATTATGGGGTATTGTGATGTCATTATGTGGTATTGTGATGTCATTATGGGGTATTGTGATGTCATTATGAGGTATTGTGATGTCATTATGGGGTATTGTATGTAGATTGATGAGGAAAAACATGTATTTAATACATTTTAGAATAAGGCTGTAACGTAACAAAATGTGGAAAAGTCAAGGGGTCTGAATACTTTCCGAATGCACTGTATCACCAGTAGTAGCCTACATTTACCATTAATTCCCATAATTTCTAATCTGCAATGTTTGTTTGGTTACGGTAATTTCTGTTAATGCATTTAATATATTATTATTACAGTTATTTACCGTTCTCATTGTCGGATTGGACACGTGTTTTGCAGAACTCACAACATACGCTAAACTTGTGAGGAACACGTTTTGGTTTATTTCATTACATTTATGAGTTTTGTCAATTTATTGATTGTCTTTTGTTTGAAATGCTCCTGTCAATATTGGGTAAGGACGCGCACCTGACTACGCATATAGAAGTAGAACGAGTCTACCTGGCCTGCTCACAAATGTAGGCCTATAAACGTGCCTATTTGGGGATGTCTGATAGTGTTTCTGATTGTCTTAACTCACCACCACTAATGAGCTGTGGAGCTTCTCAAAGTGATTCTTTCTTAATTAACTTCAAAAAGCAAGTAAACAAAGTCTGCTTTTATTTAGAATCAATTGAGAATTACAATAATTCCTCAAAGTATTTGAACAATATTTCCAGCTCTCTGTCTTTCAATAACCATTCGGCACAGAGGGAACATGCCATGCTCTGATCCAGTGGAAACACCATAAAATACCTGATTTCTTCTTGTCCGTTGCACAAATAGCCTACATCTGTGTCTGTCCCGAGGTCACTGGAGAGGGAGACTCTGAGGGCCCAGAATATTTGATACAATGTTTCCAGTTTGCTAGGAGAGAGTTTAGGATGCCTCAGTTGATAGTTGATACAATGTTTCCAGTTTGCTAGAGAGTTTAGGATGACCCAGTTGATAGTTGATACAATGTTTCCAGTTCGTTGCAGACAGGCCATGCATAGCCAATGTGATGATTTATAGTATATTTATTTCAGGATATTTTCTACCTGCAGGCTGCAATGTTTTTATGTGTTGGCTTTATGTAGGCTATTTTTACATAGTTGGCAACGGCAATAAAAGTTACTTTTAGATTTATATAATTTTCATTTAGATAGAATGTAGATTAACCACAGACAATGATTTTGAGATACAATTACTTTTATAAATTAAATGAAACTGTTCCATGAAAATGTGCATATGAAAATCATTAACTGGAACGCAGATGGGTAGAAATGGTCAGATAACTTGGCCCTCCACATGGAGAAGGTTGCCGACCGCTGGTGTAGCCAGTTACCGGCAACTTCAGGAGCTTAAGGGCAGAATCCACAAAGTCCAGCAGCTGCAAGAGGAAGGCCGGGAGCAGGGTTTCTTTCATCTGGTTAGGCTCTCGTAATCTCTGGTTCCTTTGAGTCATTTGTGTGTCTTGATTATTTAATCAAACAGCATGCTTAAAGCATCAGACACGTTCATTACATATAGCCTAGTTGATTTTATTCAAACACATAGGGTGTGTCTATATATGAAAAAATACACAATTAAAAATGTCAATCAATGTAGAAAAGACTACTCTTGGACGAACAAGTTTTTTTTTTGTCGGGTACAGCCCTCGTAGAAATTAGCTTTAGATGCCCCAACAAATTCTGAGGGAGGACCCCCAGATCCACGGCCAGGTTATGTCCCCCCACTTCTAAAACCAAAGTTGCACCCCTGTGGATAGATGTCAAAAGGGGTAACAGAAGACGAATTCACACTACAATAACGTAAAGAATGGGGCTAATGCGGCCTGTGATATTTTCACAAATATCACTAGATGTTTAAGAAATGTATGTTTGAAGTGCTCTAAGAGTTGGCCTACATTCGATGAGAACATTACTGTTAACAGTGTGAACATAACAGTCACCTTGTCCGAGAGAGATTTACATGGTTATCAAAACGTCACGCCAGCGTAAGCCTACACAAAACACAGCCCTTATTTTAAGTATTTCTAATATCCCATATGGGAAAAACGATTGGAACCTTAATCGCTAGGTTTTATGGGTATTATGACACCTCCACTGTGGGGCTCTATATGTAACCTTTTGGGCAACGCCACCAAATTCACATAGAAATGTAAGCTATAGATCTGTCATTCTACTCGAAAGCAGGTCTAAGAAGCAGTGGATCTGTTATATGTGTGCTATATCTATGCTTCTTGCGTTTTTTTTTGTTTGAGCAACTTTTCCTTTCTGTTTTGTACACCAACTTCAAACAGCTGAAACAACAATATTTTGAGTCCTGGAAAATATATTTCACAGCGGTTTAGATGGTATAATTCTCTACACTAGACTTGCTTATTTTGTCGCATAAACTATTAGAGTTTTAGCACCCAGGAAATGGTGAAGCTATTTCTGCATAGTGCAACTTTAACCTATAGCAACAAAACATCTAAATAAAGGGGCATTTATCACCGATTGAAATGACTGGAAAACGTACAGACTGTCCCTTTAATTGAGGAACAGTTTTAAACCGTTCAGGGATGTTGGGACGTTGAACGCAGCACTAATGGAGGAAGCTACCTGAACACAGATATACATGTCAACAGTTCAGTGGGTTTAGCGCGTTGGTCGAGCGGCAGAAGGACAACAACAACAACAACATACTAGGTTTATTTCGCAGCACATGGTGAATTTGTCGGTCCTTGGAGGAGGGCAGGCAGGCAGGGCTATGCTACTCCAGAGGTGGATCTGTCCCACCCTCCTCTCAGCAGCATCTGGCCACAGGTCTGCAGTATTGAAGAAAGACACTCCGTTCAGACACAAGCTGAAGCACACGCGTCTCTTTAGGAGTCCCAGCAACACAGACGACATGGCAGAAGAAGCGAAGAAGCTAGCAGGCTATGCTGCGGTGGATAATCATGTTCAGGTAAGACCACTGATCTTGTGTTGACAAATGAACATAGCTAACAACCGGGGGACATGTTAGTGTTTGTGTTTAGCAGATAGCTAAGTTAGCTATCGTGCTATTTTAAATGTGGAGGCCATGCTGATGCTAAACAGCTAGTTGTCTGGCTAGTACATCAACATGTAATGTGCTACTAAAACGGTAGGAAGTAGCTAGGCTGTAGCCAGAACAAGTCCAGTTAGTTGGCTAGTTAGTTGGCTAGTTAGTTGGCTAGTTAGTTGGCTAGTTGGTTAGCTAGTTGGTTAGCTAGTTGGTTAGCTAGTTAGTTGGCTAGTTGGTTAGCTAGTTAGTTGGCTAGTTTGCTAGCTAGTTAGTTGGCTAGTTTGCTAGCTAGTTGGCTGGCTAGTTAGTTGGCTGGCTAGTTAGTTGGCTGGCTAGTTAGTTGGCTAGTTAGCTAGTTAGTTGGTTGGCTAGTTAGTTGGCTAGTTGGTTAGCTAGTTAGTTGGCTGGCTAGTTAGTTGGCTGGCTAGTTAGTTGGCTGGCTAGTTAGTTGGCTAGTTAGTTGGCTAGTTAGTTAGGTAGTTGGTTGGCTAGTTGGTTAGTTGGCTAGTTGGTTAGTTGGCTAGTTGGCTAGCTAGTTAGCTAGCTAGTTGGCTGGCTAGTTGGCTGGCTAGTTAGTTAGGTAGTTGGCTGGCTAGTTGGCTAGCAAGTTGGCTGGCAAGTTAGTGAGTTAGCGGTAGTGGCTAGTTAGTTGGCCAGTTAGTTAGTTAGCTAGTTGGCTGGCAGGTTAGTTAGTTAGTGAGTTGGCTGGTTAGCTAGTTAGTGGGTTGGCTGGTTAGCTAGTTAGTGGGTTGGCTGGTTAGCTAGTTAGTGGGTTGGCTGGTTAGCTAGTTAGTGGGTTGGCTGGTTAGCTAGTTAGTGGGTTGGCTGGTTAGCTAGTTAGTGGGTTAGCTAGTTAGTGAGTTAGTTAGTTGGCTAGCTGTTAGCGCAGCCAGGTAGACGGAAGGCTACACAGGTACATGGTTACTGTTGCTATGTTGACCCCATGTTCAACTTTAACTCTCTTCTTAACAAACTTTAGACAACTATGTTAATAACCTTTTAGTTGTGGAGATCTTACTGTACGTGTGTAGTAAGCCTTGTGGGTGATTTTATAGCTACGGTTGCTAATTCTAGAATTAATAAAACAATATGGAAATATCTATATGAATCTCTGGTTAAAACTTGTTGCCATCATTACAAACAGCAGCGTTTGAGAACAGAAGGTGAACATGACCAAAACAAAGCTGCACAACTAACTTACTATCTAGTGAATGAGCTACCGAGTGGTGCAGCGGTCTAATGTACTGCATCTCCGTGATAGGGGCGTCACAACAGACCCTGGTTCGATCCTGGGCTGTATCACAATTGATCGGCGCACAATTTAAATATCAAAACGAACTCTGAACCAACTGTATTCATTTGGGGACAGGTTGAAAAGCATTAAACATTTATGGACAATTTAGCTCGCTACCTTGCTGTTGCTAGCTAATTTGTCCTGGGATATAAACGTTGGGTTGTTATTTTACCTGAAATGCACAAGGTCCTCTACTCAGACAATTAATCCACAGATAAAAGGGTAACCAGAGTTTGTTTCTAGTCATCTCTCCTCCTCCAGGCTTCTTCTTTATATGGCGGTTGGTAACCAACTTTAAGGTGCATTACCACGCTGCAAGTCCCGCCTCTCCCATCTCCTCATTGGTTTTTAGGAACATATACGCACGTGGGTGATTGAAACATGAACTGAGGTCCACATTCCAGTCGGTAGGGGCAATGCACCTTAAAGTGAATGAGGTCGACCGATTAATCGGAATGGCCGATTTAATTAGGGCCGATTTCAAGTTTTCATAACTTTCGGAAATCGGTATTTTTGGACACCGATTTGGCAGATTTTTACACTGATTGGGGCGGTTTTTGTGAGACACCGCAGGTTTTCCAGTCTTCTCGCTGTATCAGTGTGGATAGAGGTAACATTTGGAGTACAGTTCCATATCCCATCCCTGCATTGAGGTACGTTTACCAGCATTACCTTCATGTAACTGTGATTGTGTTCTGACCCCAGTGCAGCTCAGTGTAACGGTGGGTCGGTATCTTCTGGCTATATGATCATGTGAATGTCTTTCTTTCCATCACAGAACAACCAGGTGGTTGGAGTGGGCAGTGGATCCACCATTGTGTACGCTGTAGACAGACTAGGTGAGGAGATATTACTAGCCTACCGGTTGATCGTAGAACAAGAGAATGTAGTACTTTATTAATCCACAAAGGGCTGATTTGATTTGATTGATCTGATGTGTAACTGTGCTCTGTCGTGTTCCAGCGGAGAGAGTTCGTCAGGAGAAGCTCAACATAATTTGTGTCCCCACTTCCTTCCAGGTGAGTGTGAGGTACAATGGCTGTGTATCATGTATTCTACAGAGAGTGGACTCTCTAATCTGGCAGATGGCCCTAAACATTTGCTGTTGTCCTCCAGGCTCGTCAGTTGATTCTGCAGCATGGTCTAACCCTGTCTGACCTGGATAGACACCCAGAGGTACTGTTGGTCAGCAACCCTTTATAAAACGATATGTTACATGTCTTCAAGTTGGATACATTCTTTAGGAAACGTGTGGAGTCAGTATGTGTTAAATCAGGAGTTTGTCCTGTAGAATGTGTTTATTGTCAGCGTTATTGTGTTCTTCCTCTCTGAACTCTGACCCCCTCCCAGCTGGACGTGGCCATCGACGGGGCGGACGAGGTGGATGCTGCTCTCACACTCATCAAAGGAGGAGGGTAAGACGCCGTATATTCACTGGATTACAGTTCTAGGCTGGCCTGTTACTGTCCCTGGCTACAGGCCTGTTACTATCCCTGTGCTACAGGCCTGTTACTGTCCCTGGCTACTGGCCTGTTACTGTCCCTGGCTACTGGCCTGTTACTGTCCCTGGCTACAGGCCTGTTACTATCCCTGACTACAGTCCTGTTCTAGACTGGCCTGTTACTGTCCCTGGCTACAGGCCTGTTACTGTCCCTGGCTACAGGCCTGTTACTGTCCCTGTGCTACAGGCCTGTTACTGTCCCTGGCTACAGGCCTGTTACTGTCCCTGTGCTACAGGCCTGTTACTGTCCCTGTGCTACAGGCCTGTTACTGTCCCTGTGCTACAGGCCTGTTACTGTCCCTGTGCTACAGGCCTGTTACTGTCCCTGTGCTACAGGCCTGTTACTGTCCCTGTGCTACAGGCCTGTTACTGTCCCTGTGCTACAGGCCTGTTACTGTCCCTGTGCTACAGGCCTGTTACTGTCCCTGTGCTACAGGCCTGTTACTGTCCCTGTGCTACAGGCCTGTTACTGTCCCTGTGCTACAGGCCTGTTACTGTCCCTGTGCTACAGGCCTGTTACTGTCCCTGTGCTACAGGCCTGTTACTGTCCCTGTGCTACAGGCCTGTTACTGTCCCTGTGCTACAGGCCTGTTACTTTCCCTGTGCTACAGGCCTGTTACTGTCCCTGGCTACAGGCCTGTTACTGTCCCTGGCTACAGGCCTGTTACTGTCCCTGGCTACAGGCCTGTTACTGTCCCTGGCTACAGGCCTGTTACTGTCCCTGGCTACAGGCCTGTTACTGTCCCTGGCTACAGGCCTGTTACTGTCCCTGGCTACAGTCCTGTGCTACAGGCCTGTTACTGTCCCTGTGCTACAGGCCTGTTACTGTCCCTGTGCTACAGGCCTGTTACTGTCCCTGGCTACAGGCCTGTTACTGTCCCTGGCTACAGTCCTGGGCTACAGGCCTGTTACCATCCCTGACTACAGTCCTGTTCTAGGCTGGCCTGTTACTGTCCCTGTGCTACAGGCCTGTTACTGTCCCTGTGCTACAGGCCTGTTACTGTCCCTGTGCTACAGGCCTGTTACTGTCCCTCTTCTACAGGCCTGTTACTGTCCCTGTGCTACAGTCATGCCAGGCTCCATACATCACCATCTCACCAGTTATCTTTGTCTCTCTGTCTTCCTCTCCCTCACTCCCTTTCACTCACTCTCCTAGAGGCTGTCTGACTCAGGAGAAGATCGTAGCCAGCTGTGCCAAACACTTCATCGTCATCGCTGACTTCAGGTGTGTGTTCTCCTGTAATTGCATAGTGCCTAGACATGGTAAGGTCTTTGATTGGCTAAAGTATAATCGAGGTTAAAAATACAAAGAAACCCCCGAGGGATTCCACCGCAGGCCTGGGAACCCTCCGGGCCTGGGAACCCTCCGGGCCTGGGAACCCTCCGGGCCTGGGAACCCTCCGGGCCTGGGAACCCTCCGGGCCTGGGAACCCTCCGACCCCCTGGGAATTCCACCGCAGGCCTGGGAACCCTCCGGGCCTGGGAACCCTCCGGGCCTGGGAACCCTCCGACCCCCTGGGAATTCCACCGCAGGCCTGGGAACCCTCCGACCCCAGGAGGAAACCCTGGAGGATTCCACCGCAGGCCTGGGAACCCTCCGGGCCTGGGAACCCTCCGACCCCAGGAGGAAACCCTCCAGGCCTGGTCCATCATCCCCGTCGGTGGCCCGCTTGCGAACAGGATACATGTTGTGGAATATTTTTTTATTCTGTACAGGCTTCCTTCTTTTCACTTTGTCATTTAGGTTAGTATTGTTGAGTAACTACAATGTTGTTGATCCATCCTCAGTTATCCTATCACAGACATTTAACTCTGTAACTGTTTTAAAGTCACCATTGGCCTCATGGTGAAATCCCTGAGCAGTTTCCTTCCTCTTCGACAATTGAGTGGATCAGCCCACAGATCTGTCAGGCCGAGACAGCTGGTTGTTGAGTGGATCAGCCCACAGACAGCTGGTTGTTGAGTGGATCAGCCCACAGACAGCTGGTTGTTGAGTGGATCAGCCCACAGACAGCTGGTTGTTGAGTGGATCAGCCCACAGACAGCTGGTTGTTGAGTGGATCAGCCCACAGACAGCTGGTTGTTGAGTGGATCAGCCCACAGACAGCTGGTTGTTGAGTGGATCAGCCCACTGAAGACCGACAGCGCCAGGAAAGATGTTCCAAGTTCTGATATCTACAGTGACGTCAGATTATTCACACCCCTTGAATTATTACAGCCTGAATTCAAAATATATATTTTCTCACCCATCTACACACACTACCCCATAGTGACAGTGAAAACATTTTGCAAACTTCTTTAATTATGTAAATTGGATATTTAATTATTCACACCCCTGAGTCAGTACTTTTGTAGAAGCACCTTTAGCAGCGACTAGCTGTGAGTTGGACAGACTTCATTAGTGTGTTTGTGTCAGACTGGCTAGCTGCCACACGGACGGACTGGCTAGCTGCCACACGGACGGACTGCCTAGCTGCCACACGGACGGACTGGCTAGCTGCCACACGGACGGACTGGCTAGCTGCCACACGGACGGACTGGCTAGCTGCCACACGGACGGACAGACGGACTGGCTAGCTGCCTCACGGACGGACGGACTGGCTAGCTGCCACACGGACGGACAGACTGGCTAGCTGCCTCACGGACGGACGGACGGACTGGCTAGCTGCCTCACGGACGGACTGGCTAGCTGCCTCACGGACGGACGGACGGACGGACGGACGGACGGACGGACTGGCTAGCTGCCTCACGGACGGACGGACGGACTGGCTAGCTGCCTCACGGACGGACGGACGGACTGGCTAGCTGCCTCACGGACGGACGGACGGACGGACGGACGGACTGGCTAGCTGCTTCACGGACGGACGGCCGGACGGACTGGCTAGCTGCCTCACGGACGGACGGACGGACTGGCTAGCTGCCTCACGGACGGACGGACGGACTGGCTAGCTGCCGGACGGACGGACGGACTGGCTAGCTGCCGGACGGACGGACGGACTGGCTAGCTGCCGGACGGACGGACGGACTGGCTAGCTGCCGGACGGACGGACGGACGGACTGGCTAGCTGCCGGACGGACGGACGGACGGACTGGCTAGCTGCCGGACGGACGGACGGACGGACTGGCTAGCTGCCGGACGGACGGGCGGACTGGCTAGCTGCCTCACGGACGGACGGACGGACTGGCTAGCTGCCTCCGGACGGACGGACGGACGGACGGACGGACTGGCTAGCTGCCTCACGGACGGACGGACGGACTGGCTAGCTGCCTCACGGACGGACGGACGGACTGGCTAGCTGCCTCACGGACGGACGGACGGACTGGCTAGCTGCCTCACGGCGGACGGACGGACGGACGGACGGACTGGCTAGCTGCTTCACGGACGGACGGCCGGACGGACTGGCTAGCTGCTTCACGGACGGACGGACGGACTGGCTAGCTGCCTCACGGACGGACGGACGGACTGGCTAGCTGCCGGACGGACGGACGGACTGGCTAGCTGCCGGACGGACGGACGGACTGGCTAGCTGCCGGACGGACGGACGGACTGGCTAGCTGCCGGACGGACGGACGGACGGACTGGCTAGCTGCCGGACGGACGGACGGACGGACTGGCTAGCTGCCGGACGGACGGACGGACGGACTGGCTAGCTGCCGGACGGACGGGCGGACTGGCTAGCTGCCTCACGGACGGACGGACGGACTGGCTAGCTGCCTCACGGACGGACGGACGGACGGACGGACGGACGGACTGGCTAGCTGCCTCACGGACGGACGGACGGACGGACGGGCTGGCTAGCTGCCTCACGGACGGACGGACGGACTGGCTAGCTGCCTCACGGACGGACGGACGGACTGGCTAGCTGCCTCACGGACGGACGGACGGACGGACTGGCTAGCTGCCTCACGGACGGACGGACGGACTGGCTAGCTGCCTCACGGACGGACGGACGGACGGACTGGCTAGCTGCCTCACGGACGGACGGACGGACGGACGGACTGGCTAGCTGCCTCACGGACGGACGGACGGACGGACTGGCTAGCTGCCTCACGGACGGACGGACGGACGGACGGACTGGCTAGCTGCCTCACGGACGGACGGACGGACGGACGGACGGACGGACGGACTGGCTAGCTGCCTCACGGACGGACGGACGGACGGACGGACGGACGGACGGACTGGCTAGCTGCCTCACGGACGGACGGACGGACGGACGGACGGACGGACTGGCTAGCTGCTTCACGGACGGACGGCCGGACGGACTGGCTAGCTGCCTCACGGACGGACGGACGGACTGGCTAGCTGCCGGACGGACGGACGGACTGGCTAGCTGCCGGACGGACGGGCTAGCTGCCGGACGGACGGACGGACGGACTGGCTAGCTGCCGGACGGACGGACGGACTGGCTAGCTGCCGGACGGACGGACTGGCTAGCTGCCGGACGGACGGACGGACGGGCTAGCTGCCGGACGGACGGACGGACGGGCTAGCTGCCGGACGGACGGACGGACTGGCTAGCTGCCGGACGGACTGGCTAGCTGCCGGACGGACTGGCTAGCTGCCGGACGGACGGACGGACTGGCTAGCTGCCGGACGGACGGACGGACTGGCTAGCTGCCAGACGGACGGACGGACTGGCTAGCTGCCGGACGGACGGACGGACGGACGGACTGGCTAGCTGCCGGACGGACTGGCTAGCTGCCACACGGACGGACGGACGGACTGGCTAGCTGCTGGACGGACGGACGGACTGGCTAGCTGCCGGACGGACGGACGGACTGGCTAGCTGCCGGACGGACTGGCTAGCTGCCGGACGGACGGGCTAGCTGCCGGACGGACGGACTGGCTAGCTGCCGGAGGGACGGACGGACTGGCTAGCGGACGGACGGATGGACGGACGGACTGGCTAGCTGCCGGACGGACGGACTGGCTAGCTGCCACACGGATGGACGGACGGACGGACGGACGGACTGGCTAGCTGCCGGACGGACGGACTGGCTAGCTGCCACACGGACGGACGGACGGACGGACTGGCTAGCTGCCGGACGGACGGACGGACGGACTGGTTAGCTGCCACACGGACGGACGGACGGACGGACTGGCTAGCTGCCACACGGACGGACGGGACGGACGGACTGGCTAGCTGCCACACGGACCCGAACGGACGGGACGGGGACTGGCTAGCTGCCGGACGGACGGACTGGCTAGCTGCCACACGCCCGGACGGACGGACGGACTGGCTAGCTGCCACACGCCCGGACGGACGGACGGACTGGCTAGCTGACGGACGGACGGACTGGCTAGCTGCCGGACGGACGGACGGACTGGCTAGCTGCCGGACGGACGGACGGACTGGCTAGCTGCCACACGGACGGACGGACGGATGGACGGACGGACTGGCTAGCTGCCACACGGACGGACGGACGGACTGGCTAGCTGCCACACGGACGGACGGACGGACTGGCTAGCTGCCGGACGGACGGACGGACTGGCTAGCTGCCGGACGGACGGACGGACTGGCTAGCTGCCGGACGGACGGACGGACGGACTGGCTAGCTGCCGGACGGACGGACGGACGGACTGGCTAGCTGCCGGACGGACGGACGGACGGACGGACTGGCTAGCTGCCGGACGGACGGACGGACGGACTGGCTAGCTGCCGGACGGACGGGCGGACTGGCTAGCTGCCTCACGGACGGACGGACGGACTGGCTAGCTGCCTCACGGACGGACGGACGGACGGACGGACGGACGGACGGACGGACGGACTGGCTAGCTGCCTCACGGACGGACGGACGGACTGGCTAGCTGCCTCACGGACGGACGGACGGACGGACTGGCTAGCTGCCTCACGGACGGACGGACGGACGGACGGACGGGCGGACGGACGGACGGACTGGCTAGCTGCCTCACGGACGGACGGACGGACGGACTGGCTAGCTGCCTCACGGACGGACGGACGGACTGGCTAGCTGCCTCACGGACGGACGGACGGACGGACTGGCTAGCTGCCTCACGGACGGACGGACGGACGGACGGACGGACGGACTGGCTAGCTGCCTCACGGACGGACGGACGGACGGACGGACGGACGGACGGACTGGCTAGCTGCTTCACGGACGGACGGCCGGACGGACTGGCTAGCTGCCTCACGGACGGACGGACGGACTGGCTAGCTGCCGGACGGACGGACGGACTGGCTAGCTGCCGGACGGACGGACGGACTGGCTAGCTGCCGGACGGACGGGCTAGCTGCCGGACGGACGGACGGACTGGCTAGCTGCCGGACGGACGGACGGACTGGCTAGCTGCCGGACGGACGGACTGGCTAGCTGCTGGACGGACGGACGGACTGGCTAGCTGCCGGACGGACGGACGGACTGGCTAGCTGCCGGACGGACTGGCTAGCTGCCGGACGGACGGGCTAGCTGCCGGACGGACGGACTGGCTAGCTGCCGGAGGGACGGACGGACTGGCTAGCGGACGGACGGATGGACGGACGGACTGGCTAGCTGCCGGACGGACGGACTGGCTAGCTGCCACACGGACGGACGGACGGACGGACGGACGGACTGGCTAGCTGCCGGACGGACGGACTGGCTAGCTGCCACACGGACGGACGGACGGACGGACTGGCTAGCTGCCGGACGGACGGACTGGTTAGCTGCCACACGGACGGACGGACGGACGGACTGGCTAGCTGCCACACGGACGGACGGACGGACTGGCTAGCTGCCACACGGACGGACGGACGGACGGACTGGCTAGCTGCCGGACGGACGGACTGGCTAGCTGCCGGACGGACGGACTGGCTAGCTGCCGGACGGACGGACTGGCTAGCTGCCACACGGACGGACGGACGGACGGGCTAGCTGCCACACGGACGGACGGACGGACGGACTGGCTAGCTGCCACACGCCCGGACGGACGGACGGACTGGCTAGCTGCCACACGCCCGGACGGACGGACGGACTGGCTAGCTGACGGACGGACGGACTGGCTAGCTGCCGGACGGACGGACGGACTGGCTAGCTGCCGGACGGACGGACGGACTGGCTAGCTGCCACACGGACGGACGGACGGATGGACGGACGGACTGGCTAGCTGCCACACGGACGGACGGACGGACTGGCTAGCTGCCGGACGGACGGACGGACTGGCTAGCTGCCGGACGGACGGACGGACTGGCTAGCTGCCGGACGGACGGGCTAGCTGCCGGACGGACGGACTGGCTAGCTGCCGGACGGACGGACGGACTGGCTGCCACACGGACGGACGGACGGACGGACTGGCTAGCTGCCGGACGGACTGGCTAGCTGCCACACGGACGGACGGACGGACGGACTGGCTAGCTGCCGGACGGACGGACGGACAGACTGGCTAGCTGCCACACGGACGGACGGACGGACGGACTGGCTAGCTGCCACACGGACGGACGGACGGACTGGCTAGCTGCCACACGGACGGACGGACGGACGGACTGGCTAGCTGCCGGACGGACGGACTGGCTAGCTGCCACACGGACGGACGGACGGACGGGCTAGCTGCCACACGGACGGACGGACGGACGGGCTGGCTAGCTGCCACACGCCCGGACGGACGGACGGACTGGCTAGCTGCCACACGCCCGGACGGACGGACTGGCTAGCTGCCACACGCCCGGACGGACGGACGGACTGGCTAGCTGACGGACGGACGGACGGACGGACTGGCTAGCTGCCGGACGGACGGACGGACTGGCTAGCTGCCGGACGGATGGACGGACTGGCTAGCTGCCGGACGGACGGACGGACTGGCTAGCTGCCGGACGGACGGACGGACTGGCTAGCTGCCGGACGGACGGACGGACTGGCTAGCTGCCACACGGACGGACGGACGGATGGACTGGCTAGCTGCCACACGGACGGACGGACGGACGGACGGACTGGCTAGCTGCCGGACGGACGGACGGACTGGCTAGCTGCCACACGGACGGACGGACGGACGGGCGGACTGGCTAGCTGCCGGACGGATGGACGGACTGGCTAGCTGCCACACGGACGGACGGACGGACGGACCGGCTAGCTGACGGACGGACGGACCGGCTAGCTGACGGACGGACTAGCTGCCGGACCGGCTAGCTGCCGGACGGACGGACGGACCGGCTAGCTGCCGGACGGACTAGCTGCCGGACCGGCTAGCTGCCGGACGGACGGACTGGCTAGCTGCCGGACGGACGGACTAGCTGCCGGACCGGCTAGCTGCCGGACCGGCTAGCTGCCGGACGGACGGACCGGCTAGCTGCCGGGCGGACGGACGGACGGACCGGCTAGCTGCCGGGCGGACGGACTGGCTAGCTGCCGGACGGCCAGACGGACGGACTTCATTAGTGTGGGGAGCATGCTGTCTGTTTAGTCAGGCAAGGCCCACTTTATTCTGACATATTTTACATTGTAACAATAATGTGGTTGTCATTACATAATGCCATTGTGTAGGCCTATACAAAAAAATATAACAAATAATCATTATTCTTAATGTGGTAATCGATACATTTTGGAGGGAGCTTTTCTATAGATTCTTACAACAAATAATAAAATCTAGGTCCTTAAATTACAATGAAGTGCTTGAAAAAGCCCTTGGATTTGACTTGACACTGTCTGTATGAACCCTGTGGAGGCTACTTGCTCAGCCCACGAAGTGAAGGGAATCACCTGCTGTTCAAATGATGCATCATCCACTTTGCTGTCAGATATCGACCTCTGTGTTCCGCTGGGAAATGAACCTGAATGTTGATCCCTGAATCCCTGGGTGTCTCCTCCCCCTCAGGAAGGACTCCTCAGCCCTGGGCCAGCAGTGGAAGAAGGGTGTTCCTATTGAGGTGATCCCTATGGCCTACGTCCCCGTCTCCAGGACTATAGCCAAGCGCTTCGGAGGGGAGGCAGTACTCCGTATGGCCGTCAGTAAAGCTGTGAGTCACCATATACAACGCATCCTGTTGTAAAGCTGTGAGTCACCATATACAACGCTTCCTGTTTGTAAAGCTGTGAGTCACCATATACAACGCTTCCTGTTGTAAAGCTGTGAGTCACCATATACAACGCTTCCTGTTTGTAAAGCTGTGAGTCACCATATACAACGCTTCCTGTTTGTAAAGCTGTGAGTCACCATATACAACGCTTCCTGTTGTAAAGCTGTGAGTCACCATATACAACGCTTCCTGTTTGTAAAGCTGTGAGTCACCATATACAACGCTTCCTGTTGTAAAGCTGTGAGTCACCATATACAACGCTTCCTGTTTGTAAAGCTGTGAGTCACCATATAAAACGCTTCCTGTTGTAAAGCTGTGAGTCACCATATAAAACGCTTCCTGTTGTAAAGCTGTGAGTCACCATATAAAACGCTTCCTGTTGTAAAGCTGTGAGTCACCAAATACAAAAAGTATTGAGACCCCTTGACTTTTTCCACATTTTGTTACTTTACAGCCTTATTCTAAAATGGATTGAATATTTTTTTTCTCATCAATTTACACACAATACCCCATAATGACAAAACGAAAACAGGTTTTTAGAATTGTTTGCAAATGTATGAAAAATCAAAAAACAGATTCCTTATTTACATAAGTATTCAGACCCTTTTGCTATGAGACTCGAAATTGAGCTCAGGTGCATCCTGTTTCCATTGATCATCCTTGAGGTGTTTCTATACAACTTGATTGGAGTCCACTTGTGGTAAATTCAATTGATTGGACATGATTTGGAAAGGCACACACCTGTCTATATTAGGTCCCACAGTCGACAGTACATGTCAGAGCAAAAACCAATCCATGATGTCGAAGGAATTGTCTGTAGAGCTCCAAGACGACAGGATTGTGTCGAGGCACAGATCTGGGGAAGGGTACCAAAACATTTCTGCAGCATTTAAGGTCCCCAAGAACACCGTGGCCTCCATCATTCTTAAATGGAAGAAGTTTGGAACCACCAAGACACTTCCTAGAGCTGGCCGCCCGGCCAAACTGAGCAATGATGGAGAAGGGCCTGGGTCAGGGAGGTGACCAAGAACCCGATGGTCACTCTGACAGCTCCAGAATTCCTCTGTGGAGATGGGAGAACCTCCCAGAAGGACAACCATCTCTGCAGCACTCCACCAATCAGGCCTTTATGGTAGAGTGGCCAGACGGAAGCAACTCCTCAGTAAAAGCCACATGACAGCCCGCTTGGAGTTTGCCAAAAGGCACTTAAAGGACTTACAGACCATGAGAAACAAGATTCTCTGGTCTGATGAAAGCAAGATTGAACTCTTTGTCCTGAATGCCAAGCGTCACGTCTGGAGGAAACCTGGCACCATCCCTACGGTGAAGCATGGTGGTGGCAGCAGGGACTGGGAGACTAGTCAGGATCGAGGGAAAGATAAACGGAACAAAGTACAGCGAGATCCTTGATGAAAACCTGCTCCAGAGCGCTCAGGACCTCAGACTGGGGTGAAGGGTCACCTTCCAACAGGACAACGACCCTAAGCACACAGCCAAGACCACGCAGGAGTGGCTTCGGGACAAGGGCCAATGTTCTTGAGTGGCCCAGCCAGAGCCCGGAATTGAACCCGATCGAACATCTCTGGAGAGACCTGAAAATAGCTGTGCAGCGACGCTCCCCATCCAACCTGACAGAGCTTGAGAGGATCTGCAGAGAAGAATGGGAGAAACTCCCCAAATACAGGTGTACCAAGCTTGTAGCGTCATACCCAAGAAGACTCCAGGCTGTAATCGCTGCCAAAGGTTCTTCAACAAAGTACTGAGTTTAGGGTCTGAATACTTATGTAAATGTCATATTTCAGCTTTTTATTTGTAATAAATGTACAAACATCTAAACCTGTTTTTGCTCTGTCATTATGGGGTATTGTGTGTAGATTGAGGGGGAGAAAACAATTGAATCATTTTTAGAATAAGGCTGTAATATAACAATGTGGAAAAAGTCACGGGGTCTGAATACTTTCCCACTGCATTGTGGTTCATTCAGGTAGTTGTGTATTATAGTGAATATAAAAGTTTAAATTAACAGTTGTATAAATCACAAGAGCAGATTATTATTGGAGCGGAAAGTCATTAACAGGATTTCAGTGTAGAGCACATAAAGCACGACATTTACTACAGGAAGAGTTTTCATTGGTCCTCTTCTGAGAGGAAAGCATTCTCATTGGTCATTTCTATGTGAGTGAGATCCAGTATTTTGATTGTTCAGGGTCCGGTGGTAACAGACAACAGTAACTTCATTCTGGACTGGAAGTTTGAACACATTCACAACTGGAAGGAGGTCAATATCGCTATCAAGATGATACCAGGTACACACACACACACACACACACACACACACACACACTAACACACACACTAACACACACACACACCACACCACACCACACCACACCACACCACACACACACCACACACCACACACACACACACACACACAGACACACACACACTAACACACACACACCACACCACACCACACCACACCACACCACACCACACACACACACACACACACACACACACACACACACACACACACACACACACACACACACACACACACACACACACACACAGGAATTGCTGCTGGTGTTCCCCCTCCTACAGTGGCTTGTTCTGGGACACGAATGTTAGTCTGTTTCTCTCCCCCCTACCTCGCCTCGCTTCTCTCTCTCTCTCTCTCCCTCCCCCCTACCTCGCCTCTCTCTCTCCCTCCCCCCTACCTCGCCTCTCTCTCTCCCCCCTACCTCGCCTCTCTCCCTCCCCCCTACCTCGCCTCTCTCTCTCCCTCCCCCCTACCTCGCCTCTCTCTCTCCCTCCCCCCTACCTCGCCTCTCTCTCTCCCCCCTACCTCGCCTCTCTCCCTCCCCCCTACCTCGCCTCTCTGTCTCCCCCCTACCTCGCCTCTCTCTCTCCCCCCTACCTCGCCTCTCTCTCTCCCCCTCTCCCCCCTACCTCGCCTCTCTCTCTCCCCCTCTCCCCCCTACCTCGCCTCTCTCTCTCCCCCCTACCTCGCCTCTCACCCTCGCCTCCCTCCCTCGCCTCCCTCCCCCCTACCTCGCCTCTCTCTCTCCCCCCTACCTCGCATCTCTCTCTCCCCCCTACCTCGCCTCTCTCTCTCCCCCCTACCTCGCCTCTCTCCCTCGCCTCCCTCACTCCCCCCTACCTCGCCTCCCTCCCTCCCCCCTACCTCGCCTCTCTCTCTCCCTACCTCGCCTCTCTCTCTCCCTCCCCCCTACCTCGCCTCTCTCTCTCCCTCCCCCCTACCTCGCCTCTCTCTCTACCTCGCCTCTCTCTCTACCTCGCCTCTCTCTCTCCCTCCCCCCTACATCGCCTCTCTCCCCCCCCCCTACCTCGCCTCTCTCTCTCCCTCCCCCCTACCTCGCCTCCCTCCCTCCCCCCTACCTCGCCTCTCTCTCTCCCCCTACCTCGCCTCTCTCTCTCCCCCCCTACCTCGCCTCTCTCCCCCCCCTACCTCGCCTCTCTCTCTCCCTCCCCCCTACCTTGCCTCTCTCTCTCTCCCCCCTACCTCGCCTCTCTCTCTCCCTCCCCCCTACCTCGCCTCTCTCCCCCCCTGCCTCGCCTCTATCTCGCCTTGCCTCTACCTCCTACCTCGCCTCTCTCCCCCCCTGCCTCGCCCCCTCCCCCCTGCCTCGCCTCTATCTCGCCTTGCCTCTCTACCTCCTACCTCATCTCTCTCCCTCCTCTCTCTTTCCCTCCCCCCCACCTCGCCTTGCCTCTCTACCTCCTACCTCATCTCTCTCCCTCCTCTAGGTGTGGTAGAGACGGGTCTGTTTGTGGGGATGGCAGAGAGGGTCTACTTTGGGATGGAGGATGGTAATGTTGGTGTCAGAGACCCTCCAGTCAATTGACCTGAGCCCTGCTCCAGCCCCCCCCTCCACCTGGAACCAACCAGCACCAACCAGCACCCCCCTCCACCTGGAACCAACCAGCACCCCCCTCCACCTGGAACCAACCAGCACCCCCCTCCACCTGGAACCAACCAGCACCAACCAGCACCCCCCTCCACCTGGAACCAACCAGCACCCCCCTCCACCTGGAACCAACCAGCACCCCCCCTCCACCTGGAACCAACCAGCACCCCCCTCCCACCTGGAACCAACCAGCATCAACCAGCATCAACCACAAGTGCCCTATTTAATTATGGATGAATCCCCAAATGGCCCCCTATTCTCTATATAGTGCACTACTTTAGACCAGATCCCTATAGGTCCTGGTCAGAGCCCTATGGGTCTTGGTCAAAGAGCCCTATTAGAGCCCTATGGGTCCTGGTCAGAGAGCCCTATGGGTCCTGGTCAGAGAGCCCTATGGGTCCTGGTCAAAGAGCCCTATTAGAGCCCTATGGGTCCTGGTCAGAGCCCTATGGGTCCTGGTCAGAGCCCTATGGGTCCTGGTCAGAGCCCTATGGGTCCTGGTCAGAGCCCTATGGGTCCTGGTCAGAGCCCTATGGGTCCTGGTCAGAGCCCTATGGGTCCTGGTCAGAGAGCCCTATTAGAGCCCTATGGGTCCTGGTCAGAGAGCCCTATGGGTCCTGGTCAGAGAGCCCTATTAGAGCCCTATGGGTCCTGGTCAGAGCCCTATGGGTCCTGGTCAGAGCCCTATGGGTCCTGGTCAGAGCCCTATGGGTCCTGGTCAGAGCCCTATGGGTCCTGGTCAGAGCCCTATGGGTCCTGGTCAAAGAGCTCTATTAGAGCCCTATGGGTCCTGGTCAGAGCCCTATTAGAGCCCTATGGGTCCTGGTCAGAGAGCTCTATTAGAGCACTATGGGTCCTGGTCAAAGAGCCCTATTAGAGCCCTATGGGTCCTGGTCAGAGCCCTATTAGAGCCCTATGGGTCCTGGTCAAAGAGCCCTATTAGAGCCCTATGGGTCCTGGTCAGAGAGCCCTATTAGAGCCCTATGGGTCCTGGTCAAAGAGCCCTATTAGAGCCCTATGGGTCCTGGTCAGAGAGCCCTATGGGTCCTGGTCAGAGCCCTATTAGAGACCTATGGGTCCTGGTCAGAGCCCTATTAGAGCCCTATGGGTCCTGGTCAGAGAGCCCTATGGGTCCTGGTCAGAGCCCTATTAGAGCCCTATGGGTCCTGGTCAGAGAGCCCAATTAGAACACTATGAGTCCTGGTCAAAGAGCCCTATTAGAGCCCTATGGGTCCTGGTCAAAGAGCCCTATTAGAGCCCTATGGGTCCTGGTCAGAGAGCCCTATTAGAGCCCTATGGGTCCTGGTCAGAGCCCTATTAGAGCCCTATGGGTCCTGGTCAGAGCCCTATTAGAGCCCTATGGGTCCTGATCAGAGCCCTATTAGAGCCCTATGGGTCCTGGTCAGAGCCCTATTAGAGCCCTATGGGTCCTGGTCAGAGCCCTATTAGAGCCCTATGGGTCCTGGTCAAAGAGCCCTATTAGAGCCCTATGGGTCCTGGTCAAAGTGCCCTATTAGAGCCCTATGGGTCCTGGTCAAAGAGCCCTATTAGAGCCCTATGGGTCCTGGTCAGAGAGCCCTATTAGAGCCCTATGGGTCCTGGTATAAACTTGTCTGTATTGACTCGCTGTGTGGTTTCTATTCCCTTCAGATAAACAACAGAGAACCCTGGTGGAGTTGCACTGAAACCAATGGGCCCTCGTCAAACGTAGTGCACGAAAATAGGGAATAGGGTGCCATTTTGACCACTAGCCTAAACATCTGGCTCTGTTTGTACTGAACTGTCTAATCTAACTGTTTGCCCTTCCACTGTCTTACAACATGTTATTGATCATATGCCTGGTCCCGGGGTCTGCCTCTGGTTGCCTGGTCCCGGGGTCTGCCCCTGGTCCCGGGGTCTGCCGCTGGTTGCCTGGTCCCGGGGTCTGCCGCTGGTTGCCTGGTCCCGGGGTCTGCCTCTGGTTGCCTGGTCCCGGGGTCTGCTTCTGGTTGCCTGGTCCCGGGGTCTGCCTCTGGTTACCTGGTCCCGGGGTCTGCCGCTGGTTACCTGGTCCCGGGGTCTGCCTCTGGTTGCCTGGTCCCGGGGTCTGCCTCTGGTTGCCTGGTCCCGGGGTCTGCCTCTGGTTGCCTGGTCCCGGGGTCTGCCTCTGGTTGCCTGGTCCCGGGGTCTGCCGCTGGTTGCCTGGTCCCGGGGTCTGGTTGCCTTGTCCCGGGGTCTGTCCCTGGTTGCCTGGTCCCGGGTCTGCCTGGTCCCGGGGTCTGCCGCTGGTTGCCTGGTCCCTGGTTGCCTGGTTGCCTGGTCCCTGCCGCTGGTTGCCTGGTCCCGGGGTCTGCCTCTGGTTGCCTGGTCCCGGGGTCTGCCTCTGGTTGCCTGGTCCCGGGGTCTGCCTCTGGTTGCCTGGTCCCGGGGTCTGCCTCTGGTTGCCTGGTCCCGGGGTCTGCCTCTGGTTGCCTGGTCCCGGGGTCTGCCTCTTGTTACCTGGTCCCGGGGTCTGCCTCTGGTTGCCTGGCCCCTGGTTGCCTGGTCCCGGGGTCTGCCGCTGGTTGCCTGGTCCCGGGTCTGCCTGGTCCCGGGGTCTGCCGCTGGTTGCCTGGTCCCTGGTTGCCTGGTTGCCTGGTCCCTGCCGCTGGTTGCCTGGTCCCTGCCGCTGGTTGCCTGGTCCCGGGGTCTGCCGCTGGTTGCCTGGTCCCGGGGTCTGCCGCTGGTTGCCTGGTCCCGGGGTCTGCCGCTGGTTGCCTGGTCCCGGGGTCTGCCGCTGGTTGCCTGGTCCCGGGGTCTGCCGCTGGTTGCCTGGCCCCGGGTCTGCCTAGCTAACAATGTGTGTCTGAGTTGGCAGGACTTCCCACAAACTGTTTCTCAGGCCATGTCTCTGTTTAGTTGTTGCACATCGTTTCGTTGCTCAAGCCTTGTGCCATTCTCTTACCTAATACCAAAGTTGCAGGGCCTGGATTTACAAAACATTTCTCAAGATTTTCAAAATCCAGGCCCAAGTGTAATCAGTTGTACTCAATGCATGGCTCACTGAGTCTCAACCTGCTTCAAAACAGCAGTACAGGGGAAGTTGTGTTCTTCTATAGTAGATCCTTTATGTTGGGGGGGGGGGGGGGCACCTTAACACTTGAACATGGATGTAAAGCACCACATGTAACTATTGAACGGCTGCATGTCTGTAGCCTATTGGCTGTCCTGACTGTCCCTGTCTGTAGCCTATTGGCTGTCCTGACTGTCCCTGTCTGTAGCCTATTGGCTGTCCTGACTGTCCCTGTCTGTAGCCTATTGGCTGTCCTGACTGTCCCTGTCTGTAGCCTATTGGCTGTCCTGACTGTCCCTGTCTGTAGCCTATTGGCTGTCCTGACTGTCCCTGTCTGTAGCCTATTGGCTGTCCTGACTGTCCCTGTCTGTAGCCTATTGGCTGTTCTGACTGTCCCTGTCTGTAGCCTATTGGCTGTCCTGACTGTCCCTGTCTGTAGCCTATTGGCTGTCCTGACTGTCCCTGTCTGTAGCCTATTGGCTGTCCTGACTGTCCCTGTCTGTAGCCTATTGGCTGTCCTGACTGTCCCTGTCTGTAGCCTATTGGCTGTCCTGACTGTCCCTGTCTGTAGCCTATTGGCTGTCCTGACTGTCCCTGTCTGTAGCCTATTGGCTGTCCTGACTGTCCCTGTCTGTAGCCTATTGGCTGTCCTGTCTGTCCCTGTCTGTAGCCTATTGGCTGTCCTGACTGTCCCTGTCTGTAGCCTATTGGCTGTCCTGACTGTCCCTGTCTGTAGCCTATTGGCTGTCCTGTCTGTCCCTGTCTGTAGCCTATTGGCTGTCCTGACTGTCCCTGTCTGTAGCCTATTGGCTGTCCTGTCTGTCCCTGTCTGTAGCCTATTGGCTGTCCTGACTGTCCCTGTCTGTAGCCTATTGGCTGTCCTGTCTGTCCCTGTCTGTAGCCTATTGGCTGTCCTGACTGTCCCTGTCTGTAGCCTATTGGCTGTCCTGTCTGTCCCTGTCTGTAGCCTATTGGCTGTCCTGTCTGTCCCTGTCTGTAGCCTATTGGCTGTCCTGACTGTCCCTGTCTGTAGCCTATTGGCTGTCCTGTCTGTCCACGTCTGTAGCCTATTGGCTGTCCTGACTGTCCCTGTC